>NW_027185235.1:631271-671271 GCF_022577435.1 Embiotoca jacksoni | reverse complement strand
TGAGCTGCCCAATGGAGCAAGTTCAAGCTCAAATAAATACCTCCTTCCTTCCTTCCACCCAGCCAAACACCACAACCAAGCAGCACTACAACAACTTCAGAGAGAACAGACTGCTGCTGCCATTAACACACAATGAGCAACACAAGTGACTTCTTCTAACCAGTCACACACACCTGTAACAAGGTTGGTGCTACCGGGTCTCTCCTGGACACAGATGACACGCTCTGTCGTACTACATTCAGGTGTAAAGTGCTTTTATTTGCCTGGTCCATACACCAATGTACTCCTGCAACCCCTTCCTCCTCAGCCTCCTTCTCCCTGCTCCCTTTATAGGGGAGAGCTCATCAGTCCACATCCAGCTCAGCTGTGCTCATCAGTTTGTATTCAGGTCAGCTGTGCTCATTACACCTGCGGGCACCCTTCCCTGAACCACTCCTCCCACTCTCCACCTCCTGCAGCTGAGCTAACCACACCCCGCCACCACAACACCTTTGACACAACTCACCTTATTTTCACCTGGGATGGAGGAAGACATGTGGAGGAATTACTTCTGAAGGCTTTTGCTGCTGTGACCAGGTGATAATAGACAGGAGCCACAATAAACTGGAACTTCACACTGATGGAGACAATCCAGGTGACTGGATGATAAAACTAAACACCAGGAATGATAAAGGGCCTGAAATAACTGTTTAATACAAAAATAAAATCAAACAGAAATTAACAACCAAACAAATCAAGAATGTGGGTCCAAACTGCAGTCAGGGAGGCTGGTTGGAAATGACATGTACAACAAATAATCATCACTGCAAACAAATCCACTGGAGCTAAACCAAACCATTTAACAGCACTACAAAATAAACTAACTTAAACAAACTCACACAAGACATGAATAAAGATTGGAACCATTTCCTTCTCCCTGGCAGCCCAAACAGACACACTGTTTTAATGCAAAAAAAAAAAAAAAAAAAAAAAAAAAAAAAAAACAGTGGCTGATTTCTCATAAGTATCTGCTAAAATAACTAAAGAAAGACAAAAATTTATTTATATAAAAAAAAGACTTTACAAACACATTTTACAAACAAAATCAAATCATTTACAGGCCTGAAACAAAGCCCTTCCCCTCAGTTTAGAACATGCAGTTGCCTGGAGACTATTTACAAAACAAAAGACTAAGTTAATATGTTAAAAAGAATAGTTGATTTTATTTGGTCTCAAGAGCTAAAAAACAAAGTTCATCTTTTTATTTCTTCACTACTAAAACCATGTTCTTTAACAAATCTTTTAAAACAAAGGGAGCCGAACTAAATCACCACCAAACCAAGGCAGGCCTCGTGCTTGAGCTCAGGTGTGCAGGAAAGAGGCCCAGGTGAGCTTCCTGCCTCAATAAATAGACAATCCTTGTCAGGAGTCCAGTTTCCCTGTTTTGCCCCCGATCTCCTCTCCTCCTGTGTCCCCAGTCCCCTGTCTGCTTGTTCTGTGTCCTCCTCTTCTCACCTCCATGTCCTCCAAAGCTGTTTGTTTAACCCTTTCTTAGCTGTGTAATGAGCTAGGACTTTATACCAATCTACAAAGCTGTGTTTATTACAGCACAAACAGCTAGCGTTACAATCACTAACTTTACTTACCCTGTTTAGTACAGCAGCTGTTGGCAGCACTCCTACATTTAAACTACATGGATCACACTTTACTTTAATGTGTGGAGAAACATTTAAATAACAAGCACTTGGTTTTAATCTCTTCAGGAACAATGACCATGTGGCTGAACTGACTAACCTCAGAGGAGGAGCAGCGTTTCTCCAGCAGGTGATCGGTCTCAGCAGCTGGATGGAAGTTCAAGTGAAGGATCCTCTTATTTTAATGTGTTTACCTAACAAAACTATTTCAATCTTATTTCTTCACTAAACTGGCGTGTGTGTGAACATTGCTAATATTCCCAGCAGCCTCTTCATTTTTCAGTCTACCGCTTGCTTGTTAATAGAAGAAGAGCAGAAGGAGACGAAGCTCAGAGCTGCTGAATCCTGTCAGAGCAGCCCAGGAGGAAACTTCAAGAAAATCTGCAGAGACACTTGTTCACCTGGAAATAAACCTATTAAAACAAATACAGTAGTGTCCTGATATGAAATATGTATTGAAGCTATGTGATAATAATCACACTGAATATTAAATTTCACCCTCCCCTCCCCTCCCCTCCCCCTGAAGCAGAGAGATGCAGGAACAAAAGTGATTTCAAATTGCATTTACTTACCATCAAATCACAGCAGCCATCTGCCTCCACAGGTTGGGGGGGGGGGGGGGGGGGGGGGGAGCAGAGAGAAAAGGACAACATAGAAATAAAAGACATCAACTGTCAGTGGGGCCGACAATCACAGCAGAGAAATGGAGCAACAAGACGGGACATCTGAAAAGAAAGAACAAAACTATTAGAGAGGAAACTGAAAAGATGATGTCTCCAGTGTTGGTTGTCACTGTCCTGGAAACATCAAAAATAAACTTTAATAGAAAACCTTGCAGGGTTAACTTTAAATACTTACATAGTCCACAGCTTTGCCTCTTTTCAACTTACCTCCTGTTGGGTTTTAAACCAAAACGTTGTCCATCTTTACCTCCAGTCTGTTTAACTTCCATCTGGAGATATCCTGAGGAATAAAGAACAAATGACCAAAAGACCAAACTATGATTCACTCAGTAGTTATTCACAACTCTTCTGAGGTTTTAATCACTGAAACCTGTAATTCATTGTGATTCTTGTTTGGAAGATCATTGAAAGAGACACTGCTGTATTAAAATAATGTGAAAATCGAAATGAATAAACTTACCTGTTGATTAGTTCCTGTTTCTCAAGTCCAGCAGGGTCTCACTTCTTTTGAGACTGTTCAACTAATCGGTCACATTGAACCCTTGACCTTTGACCTCTGTCCCAAGGCTAGTTAAAGGTGTTTTTATCATGAAACAGAGACACGTTACAAGAACACACACTCCCACCAGGTCACTTTGTTTTCTGTAAAACATTTCAGAACAGTGACTGTGCGATTCTGTGCTAGGCTATGTTTACAACAATACAATACATGTATTCCATATTATATTTCTTATATGCAATCTCGTATTAATCAACGATGAATCCTCAGGCTATGCAACAGGCTGTTTCTGCTGAGGTCAGCGATCCTGTTGGGGTCAGCATGGGGTCAGCATGCTGACGCGCATAATAACAAGGCCACAGGCCGTTACCGGGTGGTAACGGTTGATGGCATGACCACTAGTTTGATCTTTTGTCTTTCTTATCTCTTCCAAGTCATAAAACAGGAATAAGTTACTGACCTGAACAAACACGTCCCCACAAGGCAAGACCCCCACCTCGACCAATCAACAAAGGACACATCACCATACATGATTTTTTTTTTGGTTTTCTGTACTATAAGAAGACGGTCAGGGAGAGTCAGGAGATCAGACTTCAGACTTCGTGAACTGACACATACTTTGTTGTTATTATCGCAAGGGAAACATAGTCTGGATCCAGAGCTCTGTAAACTGATTGTTCTGTTGCTGTTAAATAAATATCTTGAAGCCTGACATCTTCTCCTGTTGCCTCATTAAAGAACAGGCAGGACTGGGGGCTGACACATATTGGCTTTGTACTAGCAGGAGCCCAAGTCCAACATGACGCAGCAATGACTCACAACACACGCACATACTACACACAACAAACACACACAATATACACACACACACACACACACACTAAACACTACAGACACACACACCAAACAGACTGTTGGTCTAATTAAAAGGAACTTGTACATTATAAATACAACCAGAGACTCACAGAGCAGACAGAGCTCCGGACAACGCATCGAGGCTGATGATGAAGATGAAGCCGGCTGTAGTTGCAGACACACACTGTCTGTTGGTTCTTGGTCTACATGACAAAACTAAAACGTAAGATGATGAACAATCATGTTGGAGTGAGATGCTCGCTCGCTCCGCTCGGCTCGGCTCGGCTCGGACCAGCTCGGCTCGGGCTTAAAGAGGTCTGACAGGCCCTCCTCAATGAAAACTTCCAGCTCGTCTGAACTTTCAAAAACTAATTCAAACTCCTTTTTTACAACCGCCGCGTGCGCTCCAACCGGAGCCGCCAGTCACCTGAACAAACACCTGACGGAAAGAAGCGCGCGCACCGGAAACTCAAGAGAGCGAATTCAATAAGCGCAGGCTCTGTGAGGATCCCGCCAAATTAATAAACGAGGTTTAAACTGAGAAAAACGAGCCGCCTGTTCACGAGAAACAAACCAACAAACACCAGTAGAAGTCTGATGTCCGAGCGCTTCGACAGATAGATCACGTACCTCTGAGATGAGCATGTGCTCCGCTGCTGTTGGAACAAATGTCCAGCTGTTGAGTGTCTGTCAGAGCCGCTGCACACATCTGTTCATCTTCCCGCCTTCCGTCACCAAATTGCAAAGCCAAAACAACCTCTGCATGTCCGCTCAAACACCTGCACCAGGTGACTTCCTGCTTCTTTTATTTTTGATTATAATTTGTTTGTTTTTCGATTTACATCATTACAGAGTGGGGGGCTAAGTGTGTGTGTGTGTGTGTGTGTGTGTGTGTCGGGGCAGGGGAGTATTTTGATTTCTTTGTTTCATTGAAAACTAAAAAATTGTGTAAAATCTGAGATCAATAGAAACCATCATCATCATCATCATCATCATCATCTGAGATAAGACAAGTCTTAACAAGTGACAAGTCAACCATTTTCCTCAAAAGAAAAGAGTCAGTAGATGTCAGTAGATGTCAGTAGATGTCAGTGAACTATAAACTAAGGTATTGAAAGGACATGTGACCTCCTGCTCGTGACCGTTTCTCCTCTTTTCCTGACATCAAAACAAACACCAGAAGGATGAAACTGAGCTTCCAGACTGATGATTATAAAGAAGCAGTTTTCAGGTATAACAACTCTGATCATTTTACGAAACATGGAAGTTTCTTCCCCGTCTTAATCAAGCTTGATTAATCGGTCCAGTCACAGGATGTGATATCTAAAATAACTGTGGGTGCGTTTCCTAAAACACATTAATATACGTAAGCAGACCAGCTTGTTCCACAGAGTTTCAACATGGAGAAAAAAAAAAGAGGTGTCGCCTACTTAAACTATGGAGGCGCCGGGCGGCTGCATCAGTTGTGTCCCCAATTAGTGCGGGTACGACCTTCAGAAAAAAAAGGGTTTTTTAGGAAGGGCCCATCTCAGTGTGGTTATCATCCCCTATCCTATCCTAACCTAACCCGAACCTGGAGGAAGTACAATGGACAGCCTCTCGTCCGTTGATTTGGATGGCCGCATCAGCATCGTCTTCCTAACCTCCAGAAAATGGGTCACGCTGATGTCCTCACTCCTGTCCTCCTCCACCTAAAAGATATGAAGGCCAACAATCAGAATCATATGCCTAAATCTGAGCACTATGATCCATCCAGCAGGACCCACATCACAGACCATGGACTTAATTATGGGCAATGTTAAACACTCGGGATACACCACCCTAATCATTCTGCAGGACCATTATAAAAACAGCCTGGAGGACATTAGACAAGATTTAACCCCTGATTGGACAGCAGCTTTTGAGGTAGACAAAAAAATGGGCCCACACAAACCTAACCCGAATAAAACAGGAAGTCACCGACCATGTGAAGGCCCTCCTCACCTGATGAACGGATGTGTACTGTGACCTTCAGAGTACTGAGGGGGAGAGCCAACCCAGCACACATCCATTACCACCAAAAACGTAGAAAGACCTGACATAAACACAAAAAGGTCCCAAAACTGACACCCACAATCAGACTGGATGTAACAGGATCTTTCTGACCTCAGCGACACGCAAACCACAAACACGTTTTGTTTCTCTTTTTCTCATTGCCCCATCTTTATTTTATCTTTTTTTTTTTTTTTATCAGCATGGCTCACAACCTGAATTGGATTTTCGTTCGCCATCGTAAAGGACAGAACCGTCCTCCGGCACAGCTTACAACAAATTCTCAAACAGAAATCAGAGCAGGATGGAGTGGGACTGGGCCAGGACAACCACCCGGAGGATGGACCGTGCACCACCTCTCGTCCATTCATTAGGATGGGGGGATCAGCATCATCTTCCTCTTCCTCTTCCTCTTCCTAACCCAACCTCATAAAGCCACAATAAAGACGATGGCAGGAAGCTGTCTGTAGGGCTCTTACTTTGACAGTCTGTGCTGACAGGAAGTTTTGTCTCTTAGTGTTGTGTCTTGACTAAGAGCTGATAATGACACGTTTCTGTATCAAAGTCCAGACTGCTGCTGACTGTGTTTTCATCACAGGCTGAAAACAGTCGAACAAACATGGAGGAACAGAAGATTCTGTGTGTGGGTCTGGTGTGTCTGGACATCATCAATGTGGTCAACAAATTCCCTGAAGAAGACACTGACAGCAGGTTAGCACACAGGCTAATGAACACACTTAAAGGGGAACGGGGGAGCTGGAGTTCTCCGGATAAAACAACATTACAATGTTTCCAACCAATTTCAATGAGTTGTATTTATATTACAATGTTTCTTATCAACGTGGAGTTCAGCAGGACGTTTTCTGTCCAGTTGTTAGAATCTGGAGTTCTAACAGAATCGATCATAGATAGTGTGTATTAACATCAAGCTGACAGGAAGTCATTTGTTATGTGTTCGAAAAGATTTGTCGTCAACAGGATTGTAAAAACGCCGATGGTGACAACTCCGATAAATCGGTCTGACGTCACTCGACATGTCAACGTTTGTGGTGAAAGGAAGAGAAACACCTGCTCACCGCAACAATAAGTCATGTGGTGGTTAATTTAGGTCGTACTAGTTAGAGCCAGGTGTTGTATGGTAAACAATACTAATAAACAACTATAATAATAAACAACAATAATTACTATATTGACAGACAACGTAAAGCGTTAACAATCCGCCCACACGGACGTTACTTTGTTGCTGTTAGTTTGCTGTTTTATAAGATTATCTGCTAAAACAACACAACAATAATAATGATCTGTTTTGTCCCTGTAATGGTCTCCATGGTGACGACCAGGTTGTTTGTCATTCTTCTGTATTTAGACAGCAGATAGAGCAGATTTTCAAACGTTAACTGTTCACGTCTGACTCGTGGCAATTAGTTTGTTATAAATATGATGTCAGTGATGTCATCACTGTGTACCTGCAGGTGTTTGTCGCAGCGTTGGCAGAGAGGAGGAAATGCTTCAAACTCCTGCACGGTTCTTTCTCTGCTCGGGGCGCCGTGCTCCTTCATGGGTTCGCTGTCTGCTGGTCCGGTGGCCGAGTGAGTAAAACTCTGATCAATAAACTAACTGGAACTCGTCACGGACAAAAGGAGTCGGTTGATGAGGAAGTAACTGAGGACTGATTTCTATTTTATTTAAAGTACAAAGAAGAAAGTGTTTCTGTTAAACTTTGAATTTTCTTATATATTTTAGCATTTTTTTATTTTTAATATCTGTTTTCATAAATTTTACAATTTATTAAATTTACAACATAAAATATGTATATAAATGATACATCATATGAATTATGATATTTAGATAGAATATGTTCTGTTGATGAGTAATATATATATATAAATACTGCTGGAAAATGTTTGTGCTTTTCATCTGTCAAACTGAAACTGATTATAGGATTATCATCATTATTGTATCGATGGCAACAGCTGATGTCTAAAGTCTCCGTTTATCACACTGATGAGACGGAGTTTTAATCTGTCCTACACAAGACATTTCAGAGACATGAATGTCTTCCCTGAAGTGAAAGGCTGCAGGATGACAGGAAAAACTGATGTCTCCTTGTCTCCTATCTCCTCGTCTCCTCTATAGTTGTATCCGTGTCTCCCCGTGTCTCCTGGTGTCACCTCGTGTCTCCTGTTTCCCGTCTCATTGTCTCCTGTCTCATCGTCTCTTGCCTACTCTTCTACTCGTCTCCTGTCTTACATCTCCTCGTCTCTTGCCTACTCATGTCTCCTATTCTCCTGTATCTCTGTCTCCTCTGAGTGGACAAAGAGATCTGAGATGTTGTCAGGGACAACCTGGTCACTTTAAGGACCAGGTGAGGACCAAGGGCAGTTTTCCGAGTGTCATTTTATTTTGGAAGTTGGAGGAGATATAAAGTGTTTCCTGTCTGTAGTTTTATTTTGGAAGATTTTCAGAAGTTTTGCATCGATGTGTCTCTGGTGTCTGAACACGCTCAGTGCAACCTTCCAGCCTCAGTGGTCATCAGCAACATCAGCACAGGAAGCCGCACCATCTTACACATGAACAGGTGTGAACAGGTGTGTGTATGTGTGGGTGGGTGTGTCACAACAACTGCCTCTGTTTCAGGAACAACAACAACAACAACAACAACAACAACAACAACAACATCATCATCATCACAGAGCAGCTCCACCACCTTCTTTTCTCTCTGTGGTTTTATTTTGAAGGGCAGGGTGATATTTCCTGTGTCTCTCTTGTCAGTTTCATCATGGCCGACTTCTCGCGGCATGCGATCGATGTCTCGACAGTGGTTTGGCAGGTCGAAGGTCAAACTCCGTGTGCATGTTGTGTGGTTTGTCCACCCAGCGGATCACGAACCGTCGTTCTCTGTGATACGTAAGACGAGAGACCAGCGTCACACAGCGTTGAGCAATCACCTTTTTAATAATCACGTTGTTACCGTGACGACCAGCGTTATACAGCGTTTACTAGACACCTATTCAATAATCACATTGTTACCGTGACGACCACAGTGACATGGTTCCATATGATATTCATACTGTTTACTGCTTTACAATTACAGTGAAGTTAGAATAGTTTGTTTACTGACAGAAATCTGAGCTGTTGGTTATCAAATGTTGAATCACACTGATCAGCTAATTGATCAGTCTTCACACTGAAAATCGGTGAAAGTCTGAACATGAAGGAAATGTGATTTCATGGTGAAACAGTTAATTTTTACGTTCAATCACCAAACACATCAATATGATTAGTAATCTATCAGTCTGATTAATTACTTCTCGGCTTGATGAAACTTATCCATTTTTGATTGACGGTTCTGATCATTAAACTGTTTCTCTCCCTTCATCACACTGACTGGGTCAAACAGGACGAATTTAAAATGACACATTAAAGGTTTATTGCACTGATTTAAAACAGTTTTCCGGTCCTGGTGGCCTGATGATGTGATAGTAATGTCATCTGTATGGGAGACTTCGAACAGGAAGTTTGCAGTACAGATGAGTAAACGGGCAACATTAAACACTTTTATAAGTTTGACCCTGAGTGATTATGGGATGGAGGTTTCTTTCTGTTTTATTTCTGGGGAACAGAAACTCTGACCTCACTTCCTGTCTGTTAGGAACCTTCCTGATGTCACAGTGGAGGACTTTTCCAAAGTCAACCTTCGTCAGTTCAAGTGGATCCACTGGGAGGTGAGAAAAGAGAGAAACCAGAACAACCAGAACCAACGTGTAACCCGACCAAACCCATCAAACCAGACTAAAACAGGACGAACTTAAATAAACTCAACCAACTGCTCTAAACCGGAGAAATTAGATCACATTAGCCACAGTAAATACATTAGCCACAATAACCACGGTAACCACAGTAGCCATGTGACCTGTGACAGGTTAGTAGACTGAACAACATGTGAAAGTAACGTCTTGTTTACAGGAAGTGGACCAGAGCCTTCCTGTACTGATGCTGCTGTCTGAGTCGTACTATTTCACCCTGCAGGGCCGAAACGCTGAGGAGCAGGTGAAGATGATCCAGCAGGTCGTGATGTACAACAGCACGTTGCCACGGGAACACAAAATCACCATCTCAGTGGAAATAGAGAAGACCAGAGAGCCACTGTATCAGCTGTTTCCACACGGCGACGTGGTGCGTCTCCTCGAGGATGTTTGTAGTCATCTCCCGTTTCAATACGGTCACGATACTCGTGAGGCCACATAAACTGTGATTTGTAGGTTTTACGATTGTACACCTTGTAATGAATAGGAAGATTTCTGGTTTTCTATATGACGAGTCCTTCACGGTCACTGTGGGCGCTGCTTCCTAGTATGAGAACAGTTCAGATGGCCACGTTTCACTTCAGCCACCTGTGATCACAAACGCTGCCACCTGCTGGACAACCTGTGGAAGTGCACCGCAACACGTATTCTGTCAGTTTGTCACGTGTTCTGTCACGTTCTCATGTTTTCAGGTGTTTGTCAGTAAAGATGTTGCTCGTCACTTTGGGTTCCATTCGGCTGAAGTTGCTCTGAAAGGACTTTACAGTCGAGTCAAACAGGGGTGAGTGGAGGTCAAAGGTCAGCGGTTTCATTTATGATGAAAATAAGACATTTATAACGCTGATCTGTCTGTCTGTCTCGGACCTGTCTGTCCATCTCTGACCTGTCTGTCTCAGGGCTGTCCTCATCTGTGCCTGGGCAGAAGAAGGAGCGGGTGCTTTGGGTCCTGACGGTCGACTCGTTCATTCAGACGCTTTTTCTCCTGAAACTTTGGTCGATACTCTCGGAGCTGGAGACACTTTCAACGCCGCCGTCATCTACACCCTGTCCAAAGGTGAGACGTGTGACTGTCCAACAGTGAGACGTTTCTGTAACCGAGAAATATCTTCAGAGTTTTGAGTTTCTGATATTTTTCCCACCAGAGGTGGCGATGTGGGCGGGGCTTAATGGGTTGTAGCTCAGACTGCAGCTGTAAATAAGCGTGAAAAAACACCAACACGTGTCTAAATCCTTGTTTAAACTACATATTTTTTAGTTACACAATTAAATTTCTGTCGGTATTTGGCTTTGATGATTAAATGTATACATATTTTTTCCCTATGTAGGTGGAAGTTTGACGGACGCTTTGACGTTCGGCTGCAGAGTCGCTGGCAGGAAGTGTGGTTTCCATGGTTATGACGGCATTCGCGAAACGTTGACCGACGATTCATGGAAGATGAATCCGTAACGATTAAGAGAACTGTGGTTACAGTTTGAAGTTACACACAAACACGAAAGAGGAAAAACAAACATGATTTGTTTCAGCACTCGAATCATGATTAATTGTATTTAATTATCAGTTTAAAAAAGGCTCAAGATGTGAAAGAGCAGCATGTTTATAGTTATTAACTCATTGATAGATAATATAACTGATCGTTACTTGAAACATCCAGTAGTGATATAATCAATAACTGATATTTGTTTGATCTCTTATTACTGACTCTAGTGAGTGAACCGTTATTACCTGTAATGAACCGCTAAGAAGATGCTAATACAGTGATGCTAACTGTGAGATGAAGTGACTGTTTAAGTGTTTTTACCCGATGAAATCAAATCTGACGGATCAATAAACAGCTGAACATTTTCAATTCAATTAAATTCAATTTTATTTATATAGCGCCAAATCACAACACAGGTTATTTCATGGCACTTAACACATTTATGTCCTTACAGCAAGACTTTACAACATTATACAGAGAAACCAACAATTCAACAATTCCCACATAAGCTAGGAGGGAAAAACTCCTCTTTAAGGGAGAAAAACCTCTAAAAGAGGGAAGAAAAACTCCCTTTAACAGGAAGAAACCTCCAACAGAACCAGGATCAGAGGTGGGCGGAGCATCTGTTAACAGAACCAGGGTCAGAGGTGGAGAACATCTGTTAACGGAACCGGGCTCAGAGGTGGAGAACATCTGTTAACGGAACCAGCCTCAGAGGTGGAGAACATCTGTTAACAGAACCAGGATCAGAGGTGGGCGGTCATCTGCCTTGACTGGTTGGGGTGAGAGGAGAGCAGAGAGAGAAAAGGACGGCATAGAGATAGAAGAGAAGAACTGTTGGTGGAGACGACAATCGCAGAGCAGAGACATGCAGCTCCATGACGGGACATCTGGAAAAGAAAGAACAGAAACTACACGAGTGAAGGAACTGAATGGAGACAACAGATAATAAGAAGAAACTATGGGAGAGAAGAAGATGGTGAGGTATGAGTCAGTTAAAGAGTAGGAGGAAAGAAAAGAAGCTCAGCATGTAATGAGGTCCCCCAGCAGCCTCGGCCTATAACAGCATAACTAAGGGTTGGTTCAGGTCTACCTGAGCCAGCCCTAACTATAGGCTTTATCAAGAAGGAACGTTTTGAGTCTAATCTTAAAGCTAGAGAGGGTTTCTGACCCTCCAACACAAACTGGGAGCTGGTTCCACAGGGGAGGAGCCTGAAAACTGAAGCTCCGCCTCCCATTCTACTTCTGGAAACTCTAGGAACCACAAGTAGACCAGCGTACTGAGAGAGAAGTGCTCTGCTAGGATTATATGGTTCTATAAGGTCTCCAAGATATGATGGAGCCTGGTCATGTAGAGCTTTGTAAGTCATCAAGAGAATTTTAAATTATATTCTTGATTTAACAGGAAGCCAGTGAAGAGAAGATAAAACTGGAGAAATATGATCTCTCTTGTTAAATCCCATCAGTACTCTTGCTGCAGCATTTTGGATCAGCTGCAGGTTTTTAATGAGTAATTTGGACATCCTAACAACAAGGAATTACAATAATCTAGTCTAGAAGTAACAAGTGCAGGAATGAGTTTTTCTGCGTCATGCTGAGGAAGGATTTTCCTGATTTTATTAATATTACGTAGATGAAAGAAGGCAGTTCTGGAGATTTGCCTTATATGGTGTCTAAAGGACAAATCCTCATCAAAGATGACTCCAAGGTTCCTCACAGTTTTGCTGGAGGCCAAGACAACGTCATCTAGAGTAACTAAGTGATTACAGAAAGAGTTTCTGAGGTGTTTAGGACCAAGTACAATAATTTCTGTTTTGTCTGAATTTAGAAGCAGGAAGTTTTTGGTCATCCAGGCCTTTATGTCTTTTAGACAGGCTCTAAGTTTTACTAACTGATTAGTTTCATCTGGTTTTATAGAAATATATAGCTGAGTGTCATCTGCATAACAATGGAAGTTGATGCAGTGCTTCCTGATGACATCTCCTAATGGAAGCATGTACAAAGTAAAAAGTATTGGGCCTAACACTGAGCCTTGTGGAACTCCATAACTAACTCTTGTTTGTCTGGAAGACTCATTGTTGACATTGACAAATTGGAATCTATCAGGTGTGAGAGACTAAGAGTCAGACTCTCAAATGATTTATAACTAAGTTTCTGTCTTGGATTAATTGATAAACTTGAGTGGAAGATTGCTGCCACTCCTCCTCCTCCTCCTCCTCCTCCTCCTGCTCCTCCTGCTCCTGCTCCTCCTCCTGCTCCTCCTGCTGCTCCTCCTGCTGCTCCTCCTCAGCCTGAATCTCTTGGAATATGATAATTAATATGACTGGGAGGAGTTGCTTCATTAATACTAACATATTCTTCCTGTTGCAGCCAGGTCTCTGTGAGACAGAGTAAATCAATCTGATGATCAGTTATCAAGTTATTTACTAACAGAGATTTACAGTGTATCCGGAAAGTATTCACAGCGCTTCACTTTTTACACATTTTGTTATGTTACAGCCTTATTACAAAATGAATTAAATTCATTTTTTTTCCTCAAAATTCTACATGTAATATCCCATAATGACAAAGTGAAAATAGTTTGTTTAAAATTTTTGCAAATCTATTAAAAATAAAGAACGAAAATATAACACATACATAAGTATTCACAGCCTTTGCTCAATACTTTGTTGAAGCACCTTTGGCAGAAATTACAACCTCAAATCTTTTTGAGTATGATGCTATAAGCTTGGCTCCTATTCTTGGGCAGTTTCTCCCATTCTTCTTTGCAGGACCTCTCAAGCTCCATCGGGTTGGATGGGGAGCGTCGGTGCACAGACACTTTCAGATCTCTCCAGAGATGTTCAATCGGGTTCAAGTCTGGGCTCTGCCTGGGCCTCTCAAAGACATTCACAGAGTTGTCCCAAAGACATTCCTTTGTTATCTTGGCTATGAGCTTCGGGTCGTTGTCCTGTTGGAAGATGAACCTTCGCCCCAGTCTGAGGTCCAGAGCGCTCTGGAGAAGGTTTTCATCAAGGATGTCTCTGTACATTGCTGCATTCATCTTTCCCTCCATCCTGACTAGTCTCCCAGTTCCTGCTGCTGAAAAACATCCCCACAGCATGATGCTGCCATCACCATGCTTTACCGTAGAGATGGTGTTGGTCAGGTGATGAGCGCTGCCTGGTTTCCTCCAAACATGACGCTTGGCATTCAGGCCAAAGAGTTCAATCTTTGTTTCATCAGACCAGAGAATTTAGTTTCTCATGGTCTGACGGTCCTTCAGGTGCCTTTTGGTAAACTCCAGGTGGGCTGTCATGTGCCTTTGACTGAGGAGTGTCTTCCGTCTGGCCACTCTACCATACAGGCCTGCTTGGTGGAGTGCTGCAGAGATGGTTGTCCTTCTGGAAGGTTCTCCTCTCTTCACAGAGCAACGCTGGAACTCTGTTAGAGTGACCATCGGGTTCTTGGTCACCTCCCTGACTAAGGCCCTTCTCCCCCGATCGCTCAGTTTGGCCGGGCGGCCGACTCTAGGAAGAGTCCTGGTGGTTCAAACTTCTTCCATTTACAGGTGATGGAGGCCACTGTGCTCATTGGGACCTTCAATGCTGCAGACATTTTTCTGTACTCTTCCCCAGATCTGAGCCTCGATACAATCCTGTCTCGGAGGTCTACAGATAATTCCTTGGACTTCATGTCTTGGTTTGTGCTCTGACATGCACTGTCAACTGTGGGACCTCATATAGATGGTGTGTGTCTTTCCACATCATGTCCAATCAACTGAATTTACCAGGTGGACTCCAATCAAGTTGTAGAAACATCTCAAGGATGATCAGTGGAAACAGGAAGCACCTGAGCTCAATTTTGAGTGTAATGGCAAAGGCTGTGAATACTTATGTACATGTGATTTTTTTTTTTTTTTTTTCGTTTTTGATTTTTAATAGATTTGCAAAAATTTCAAAAAAAATTATTTCACGTTGTCATTATGGGGTATTGTGTGTAGAATTTTGAGGGGAAAAATGAATTTAATCCATTTTGGAATAAATCTGTAATATAACAAAATGTGGAAAAAGTGAAGCGCTGTGAATACTTTCCGGATGCACTGTAGACCAGAGAGATCTCATATTTAATAGCCCGCTTTTAATTGTCAGATTTTTTTTTTTTAATCCACTAATTTGGTAGCATCAATTTTTATTACATTTTTATTGATACATCTTTTCTTGAGTTTTTTAAATATAGGTGGTCTGGGTACAGACACAACCTCTATAGGATGTTGAAGGTTTTGGGTGAGTGACAGCTCTAAAGAAGCTGCAGAGGAGCTGTAAGACTGCAGCTCTGCGTCCTGGCCTCAACCCTGGATGTCAGGTTTTAGGGCTGTTAAGAGACATGGCCATATTTCTAGAAAGAAGAGCTGCACCATCCAAAGTAGGATGGATGCCGTCTCTCCGGATCAGACCAGGTTTTCTCCAGAAAGTATTCCAATTGTCAATGAAGCCCACATTGTTAGCGGGACATTGATCGCTCAATGATCAAAGGATCAGTTATTGATAACTTTTCTGTGTCTGTGGTGGACTATCACTGATAAGGCTCTGATTGTGGTTCAGATCTATTAGCATTGCGACTAAAAAGGAGTGTTTGCATTTCAGTCAGTTGTCTTTCAGGGAAACGAGGGAAACGAGGAGAGCTGCTGGATCTCAGTGGTTCTGATGAACTCTGACCCAACACTTGCAGACAGTGATGACAACACATCTGTTTAGAACTTCATGATGATAAACTGTGACTGACGGATTAAAGTCACGTTGTCTCCTTTACTGTCCTTAAACAGGTGAAAAGTTGGTCTTACCTTGTTGATGGAGGGTCCAGGTGCTCCGGATCAGAACATGTGTTGCAGGTTCCGTCTCCAGGTGATCAGTTCAGCACAGCTTGTTCGGACACATCAGAAGAACATACACTCGTTCCTCCGATGGTTCTTCTGGCCAGGACTCCGAACACGTGGTGAAGTTGTCTGTCAGATCTCCGACCAGCTGATTCCTGTCCTGAGAGAGTCTTTGGAGCAGGTCCCCTTCACCAAAAAACACGTCTGGTCGTCAGTTTGTCCTCTCTGTGATGGGTGCTGCCATCCATTGCACACATTGAAGGCGCGTGGCATTATTAAATCCTTGTAAATTTTCCTCCCGAAGCGACTGATGCTCAAACCTTCAGTCCAGAATCTCCTCAGGTCGTTCAGAGCTCCAGAGACAACTTCTACATTCTGCACTGAGTCGAACCGGGAGAGGGACGAGGGGCTCCCGGTACCGTTGTTTGTCCAGCTGACTCCGTTGTTGGACACCCTGTGAGGTCCATTAAGTTTACTTCGGAAACAGATGCTCGGAGAGAGGAACTTCTGGACTGTCCGCTTGTTCGGAGAGCTGCACCAGGTGTGTGCCCGAGCACACGCCTCCCTCTCCAGTGCCCACACCACATGAAGACGCTTACGACAAAAAGACCGCTGCACGCGCGTTCCAGCCGAGTGACCGCGTGCTTTTGCCCATTGCAGGATCGAGTCTGCAGGATTACGTAATCCAGCCTGTAGGCCGTAGAAAGTGTTTTCCAACATGCTTACCGCATGTGTTGCTCGTGACAACAGCGCGGCACCTTCACCTGTTGTTGACCCTCTCTGGTGACACTCCGAGACAAACAAATGTAAAAGTAGTAGTTACTTAGGATAACAAGGCCAACGTCATGTCCGTCAAGTTACTGACCACGTGCAGGCCATCTTGGATTCCCCACCTCTTCACACACGTCCGGAGCTTGTGTTTTCTGGGGGTGCCTGGATATTATCGAGCTCTCTGTAAAACCTCTCTGAAGCCTCGCTAGCCCAAAAATGGCCTTTCCACTGGTCAGAGAAGTCAGTCCTCTTTTGATGATGTCAAAGCGCTCCTCTGCAGCACACCTGTGCTCTATGCTTCTAACTTCACCTGGTTTAAGATGGATATGGACCAGGCGCTGTACAGCTACATGCTATTGACCCCCCGCTGGTACTTCACCAGCTACATTACAGCACTATTGAGAAAGAAGCCTGGCCTTACTATTAGCTTCCAGGTCCAGTCCTGTTCCAGCCGTTGTTCCCATCACAAGGTGTTTCACATCAAAAGATCACAATTCTTTATTGTCATTGTACAGGATACAACAAAATTGAGAAAAACAGAACAAGTCAGTGCAAACAAACAAAGTGACAGATGAAATAACCTGTGTTATGATTTGGTGCTATATAAATGAAAGTGAATTAAATTGAATTGAATTGAAATATCAAAAAATAACATTGCACTGTTCATTTCATTTCATAGCACCTGACACTTTTCCATTCATCAAGATATCCAAGCTGTATTTAATTATTTGTATGAGTTTTTGTGTATATAATGTGTGTGTGTGTGTGTGTGTGTGTGTTTATTCATTGCTTATTTTTTATTTATTTTAATTTTTGGTATCTATCTTATTTATCTATACCGATTTGTAAAATTTTTTCTTATTGTGTGCACCTTTTTTGTGTTTCTATGCTGCTATCACGACCAAATTTCCACACTGTGGGGTTAATAAAGTCTAAATCAAATCAAATCTAATCTAATCTAAATATAAACAAAATATATAAATACATTCTGATGAAAAAAACAGCAATCAGCGTCTCATGCGTCGGTCGGTCGTTGCTGCTTCGGGATTTTAACACTGACGTTACAAAAAGGGTTCGAAAACGTCACGTTAATAAAATTAAACATTTCTTTTAGGGGGGAAATGTTTGGGGTTTTTTTGGGTGGAAAGGTGTTATGACCTCATTTAAGTACATGAACTACATGTTCACACGGGTTTAGTTCTGGTTTACACTGGTTTAGTTCTGGTTTGGTCCTGGGTTAGTTCTGGTATATCTAACCTTCCTGCTGTGGCGTTGAGGTGAGCTGATGATGAAGCGGCAGCAGACATCACTGCAGTGTTCAGTGAACCTATGGTCACTTCTCTGCTAATTGTCTGATTTTACAGACGGACCACGCCCCTCAGAGGGGGTGGAGCTTCAGTTAAGACCGTTGCAGTGACACAGTATCGTCATGGATACGTCTGTTTACTAAATGATGTTTTCAATCTTTATCCTGTTGTTCTTGGTCAGTCCTTTCTGAAATTTTGTTTATGTTGTGTATATTCACATAGTGTGTATATCTGTGTACATTATCCATATATACATTCAGACGGTGCTGGTGCGTGGCTCCGTCTCGGTGCTCATCATTTCTCTCAGGCCTTTGGTGAAGTGAAGATTTGCTCCAATCACGATGTAGCCCTGCAATCATCAACACAGCTGCTGTCGGTGGGGCAGCACTGACTGAGTCCATAACATCACATGGTGGACTCACAGTCAATCTATCAACTAATCAATCAACTAATCAACATGTATGAACACGATCAGGTTTATGTTCAATGAGAAAACACACTTACGTTGTGATATTCAACCACATCCTCAACAAAGTCCATCCCATCAGCCAGAGGGATCCGAACTCCTCTCTTTGTCCAGTCTGACCACACACACACACACACACACACACACAAACAGGAGGACACACACTGCTGTGACCACAGGGGCTTCATGGTGTGTTTTGAGTTGTACAGCTGATGAATCAGATTCTTACTGTTGATCAGAGGAACCACAGACATCTGTAACATCGTCTTCAGAGGAGCCTGCAGAGGAATCAGCTGCAAACATGCACACATCTTAGTGTGTATGTGTGTAGTATGAATGTAAAGATCACCAAGCAAATGTTTGTTGTGTGAAGTCAGATTAAAGTCCGTTCTCCACCTCCATCCATGTTGACTGTTTACCCTAAAAATAGACAGTTACTTACTGCCAGAGACTCCAGAGCTGATTGGTTGGAGAAGATTTTAAACCTGGAAGATAAAAAAGAGTTTCAGCCTGATTGTGATGTCATCAATAAAATAATCACTTTACATTCTTCCACTTAGTTTGTGGTTCAGGCGCTAAAAGACTTTGAGCCAAAGCAGAGGCACCAGACTGATGATGGTTTTCTCGGAAGGCGGAGTCTATCAAGGAGGCTGAAAGGACACGATGGCCAAGACTCAGTTAGACCTGAGGGAGATCCTTTAAACATCTCACATCCATTACAACCCACAGAAACACAAAACCACCACAAAGAGACATAAAACAATTAAAAAGACCAAAAAACCTCAAACAAACAAATACTTGCATGGTCCTTTTTCATCCTCTTATTAATAGTTCATAAACTTTGAGCATAAATCACATCATCTTAAATGTGTGCGGTGAAGTGTCTTTTAGTTGAGTTGTTACAAATTTCATGTTCAGTTCACATGGTTTCACTGTATGACACATCCACCTCAGACTTGTCATCAACCTCCTGAAACTTACCGCCTCTCTCTGCTGCACTCCTTTTACTGTTTTTTTTAATTTATAAATGTAGCACACGTGATGTTATGATGTTGTCCTTCTTTATTAATTCAGGGATGAGACAGCTTCCAGGAACACAGTTAGCACTCATTACCAGAGTAGTCTGACTTTTACACTGTTGGCAGTGTAAGGACATCTCTGTCTCCCTCTGGGTTGAGGGCCTGGGAATGCATTGTGTCACTTTCAGTCGTCACAAAGATAGAAGTAAAACGTGTACCTGCGGAGGTCGGCGTGAACAGCCAGACGTTTTCCTCGTATGGAAACTTTGGCGTTAAACTTGGTTTCCTGTAGGAGAAGAGCATGGAGTTCAGTCCTCGGGTTTTATTCTGGTCCCAAATGAAAAGGTTCAAAACAGTCTCAGTAACTGAAGCTAAAACTGGAATGAAAGCATCAGTTTATGGGCAGTACTGGTGGGAACATCTTCAGCATTATTTTCTGTTGTTAAAACAATTGTCAGCCAATTACACCTCAGGGTTTCCTCTCACCTGTACTGCATGAACACAAAGTACTGTCCGACTATACCGAACTGCTTTGCAACATTTTAACCTGCAGTTTGTGAGACTGTTTCAAATTATAGTTGCTGACAGTGTAACATTAAAACCAGGTGTTCCAGACAGTGTGTGTGTGTGTGTGTGTGTGTGTGTGTGTTGTGTACCATGGTCATGCTGCTGAGCTGGACCGTAGGAAGACCTGGAGGTAGCACCATCACCTTAACGATGGCTGTCATGACGACCGTCGCTCCGGACGTCTTGATGGAGGTTTTTGGGGGTGCGTTGACAGCGATCTGAAGAGACAGCGGAGCATCCACCAGAGCTGGGTTCTACTCAAAACACAGAGGGAGAACGTGAAGAACATCAGGTACTACACAGTGCTACAGTCATACAGTTATACACAGTACGACACACAAGTATTTTTCAGAACCAATCGTATAAATGTCTCAGATACAGTGATGTAATAAACTGGTCCATTTATTTCCCTCTGGTTTCTGATCAGCGCTGATCAATAAATACAGTCTAAATAAAGTTAATTATAAACATGTTAAGGATTAAATAATAAAACAACATTCGTCAAAAGGAGTTTCACAACAGGAGAATTGTATAAAAACAAAATATTAGAAATAAACAACCACAGTAAATAAACAAATACAGTAAAAAGTTATATTTAACTACAAAAGACCTTCAAAGCACAAAATTTACCAACACTAGACTGCAAGGGGAGAAATAAAGGCCAATTAGAGGAAAAGAGTCCTCTGCGTTTTTAAAAACATCAGCAGAGACATTAAACATCTGTCAGATGAGCATTAAACAGTCGGGCCACAAGTAAACAAAACAACAACAACAAAAACAACAAGAACCTAGAGCAAGCCAGTGAACCCGGGTTACTTTAGTAACCACTGGTCATAAAAGGAGGAACCGGTCACAAATGAGTTAAGGTGTCTCTACTGTATCTCTACAGTCTCTACAGTCTCGACTGTATATCTACTGTATCTCTACTGTATCTCTAATGTGTCTCTACAGACTCTACTGTCTCTACTGTGTCTCTACCGAGTCTCTACTGTATCGCTACTGTCTCTACTGTGTCTCTGCTGTGTCTCTACTGTGTCTCTACTGTGCCTCTACTCTCTTCATAGTGTGTCATTATTCGGTTTCTCTACTGTATCAGGTCTGCTTTTCTATTGTGTCTCTACTCTGTGTCTACTGTGCTTCTCCTCACCAGCATCATGATGGCTCCAAAGTAGGTCGTCCTCAACAACATTTCCAGATCTTTGGGCATCTGAACGGCAAAACAACACAAACAGGAAGAGAAACAGTTTAGATTCAATCAGAGCACTCTGATCACACATAGTCTGTCCTGGTTTAGGTTATCTATCCCGGTTTAGGTTGTATGTCCTGGTTTTAGATGTATGTCCTGGTTTTAGATGTCTGTCCATGTTTAGGACGTCTGTCCTGGTTGACCTTCTCGTTGACTATGTCCATTTGGAAGATGCCGGCGGTGTAGTAAGCGAACATCCCGCTGTCGAAGAAGAACTCGGACAGAGCCAGGTAGATCATGCGGTCATACTCGGGGAGGACCGGGTCCACCGCCAGGTTGTCCAGCGTGACGTTGTTGTGAGACAGGTCGAAGAACATCCCCTACAAACACAAAACACAGTGTGGACACCGGTCGACATGTCAGCAGATCGTATCGCAGCTTCTGTGGGAGTCTCACCCTGAAGTGCATGTCCAGGCTTCGGGATGTCACCACCGGATCAGTGATCAGTGAATAATCAATCCCAACATATTTATCGACCTCCGTCCTCACAGGGATCGTCTCCAACAACGAGTTCACTTGGACCAGAGCTGCATGATTCAGAGCCGGGCAGATCTGAGAGAGAAATGGGTCAGAGAGAGAGACGGATCAGAGAGGGAGACAGGTCAGACAGACAGACAGGTCAGAGAGAGAGATAGGTCAGAGAGACAGACAGGTCAGAGAGAGAGACGGGTCAGAGAGAGAGACGGATCAGAGAGGGAGACAGGTCAGAGAGACAGACAGGTCAGAGAGAGAGACGGGTCAGAGAGACAGACAGGTCAGAGAGATGGGTCAGAGAGAGAAAAGTCACAGAGACAGGCAGGTCAGAGAGACAGACATACATAAAGACATACAGACAGACAGACAAACAGGCAGGCAGGCAGACAGGCAGGGAGGGAGGCAGGCAGGTCAGACAGACAGGTGACAGACCTGTTGGTTGAGGAGGAAACGCATGCCTGTTGTCAGAAATCTTGCCAGGAAGTCATAAACTCTCCTGGAAAAAAAAAAGTCCACAAGGTCCTGGTTGGCCAATACTGAGGTCACATGACAACATGGTAAAAAATTACAGGAATTATTATTGGCAAGTTATTGATCAGTGATTTTTGAGACCAAATGATACAGCATGATTGAAGAAGGTTCAATAATCAGCTGATTGCCTTCACATGATAAACTGTTCTTTTCTCTCTATCAAAAATAATCAATAAAGATTATTGGTTATTGTACATAAATGATTACTCATTATTGATGATCATATTGGGGTTTTACCCGAGTGTTCCGCTGAACTTTGCACTCATTTTGGTGATCTTGGCATCACAGGTGATGTTATTGATCTTCAGTCGTCCTTCTTCATCTCTGATCAGGTCCACCGCTGTATTGATGTTCACACCTTCAGCCGCTGCGTTGATGTTTCCTGTGTCGAAACTGAGACACACAACAACACCGCCTCCATCAGGTCACTCTGTAAACCACAACATTGCCACCATCAGGTCACATTGAGAAATACAACACCGCCTCCATCAGGTCACTCTGAGAACTACATGTTAAGGGTTAACTAATTCTAAACTCCCTCATGTTTGAAGCATTAATGGTGATAATAGCACAGAGTACTCAGTAACTGGGATACTAGCTTTTATGTACACATGGATAAGCAAAACAAAAACATTTCTGTATTACATGGAAACCTCACATCCCAAATATGATCAAATCAGAGTTAAATCAGTTTTCAATAAAGAACTAACAAGAACCAGTAGAGGATCCGTCGGTTGAAACTCAGCGAGATTGATGAGTTCTGAACATCGAACAGCAAACCAACTTCAGGGATGAATTTCAGGTCAGCATGAGTCAAATTCAACTCTGTTATCTTCACACTGACAACAGACCAGCGAGAGAGTGAGAGAGAGAGCATGAATACACATGTCAAGTATTCAGTATTATTAAAGTATTATTTCAAATACAATGTACTACAGTATGTATACTCAGTGATGGTGTATTGAAATCGTCCTTCTTTGCCCTTCATCTCTGGCATACTGATGTTACTGAGCTCCTCTTCAACAAACTTCAGAGTCTCAGACTTCACTGAAAGCACAAAACATACACAGTTACAACATAAAGTACTTTAAAGGAGCAAGTCAGTGTCTAAAACAAGCAAGAGGGTTTTTAATTGGTAATGAGGCCTTATATTTTGAAGAGGATACACATGTGCCAAATAGCATCCTTCCCTCAGTACACTATCAGATAGTACTCTTCCATGTTAGGACTCTTACTGTGTAATATTTTAATGTTAACACAGTAGTGTTGTTTCAAATCACACACTGACTGGAAATGACCTCCTCAGAACCGTAGGACTGGATTTTTCAGGGTTTAACTGGGTTTAACCTGCTGCCAGCGCAATGACTGAGCCGCAGTCCGGATAAATGGTGGAAAATGGAAGGATTACAGTCTAATCTGGATTAGATATTACATCTGGATTAGAGTTTAATGTGGGATTATAACTACATGTACTTACACATCTCCAGTCCTTTGTCAGTGATACGGATTTTGCAGCCGGCAGGTTCAGCAGCGGCCATGATGGAGGACCCCAAAGAAGAGAGGAGGAGGAGGAGGAAGGACAACAGACAGGAAGTCATCCTGAACCCCAACGTGGTGACCTGAAAGAGAGCGAAGAATAATAATTTAGAAGTACACTATTGGCGAGAGTCTGGATTCTTTGTATTGGCGGGTTGCGTTAGGGATTCTGGTTCTGGATCAGACAGATGTTACAGAAACTATTCAGCTGATTAAATTCAATTTTATTTATATATCACAACACAGGTTATTTCATGGCACTTAACACAGCAAAGACCTTACAGCAGAACTTCACAGCATCATACAGACAAACCCAACAACCAAACAACCCAACAACCAAACAACCCAACAATCCAACAACCCAACAACCCAACAACCCAACAACCCAGCAACCCAACAATTCAACAACCCAACAATTCAACAACCCAACAACCAAACAACCCAACAATCCAACAACCCAACAACCCAACAACCCAACAACCCAGCAACCCAACAATTCAACAACCCAACAATTCAACAACCCAACAATCCAACAACCCAACAATCCAACAACCCAACAACCCAACAATCCAACAACCCAACAATTCAGCAACCCAACAATTCAGCAACCCAACAATTCAACAACCCAACAATTCAACAACCCAACAATCCAACAATCCAACAACCCAACAACCCAACAATCCAACAATCCAACAACCCAACAATCCAACAATTCAACAATCCAACAATCCAACAATCCAACAACCCAACAATTCAACAACCCAACAATCAAACAACCCAACAACCCAACAATTCAACAACCCAACAATCCAACAACCCAACAACCCAACAATTCAACAATCCAACAACCCAACAATTCAACAACCCAAACACTGAACAATCCAACAACTGAACAATCCAATGACCCAACAACCCAACAACTGTTTTCTGTTCAGAACGAGGACCAGCTGTCTTGCAGAGGACAGGTCAGAGGTCATGATGGACAGACATACTGCAGAGCTCCCAGCTGAACACATTCCTCAGTCTGACATCCATAAAAACAGTTGAACTACAGTAACCACCCCCCCCCCCCCCAGCAGGCTCTGTTTCTCTGTTTAAAACACTCAGACAGGAAGTGAAGCTGGACTCACTAAATCATTTTGCTTTCTTTATTTCATGTCAAGTTCAGATTAACTTCCTGTTTGAGTTTAAACTGACGTCCTGAGGTCACTCTGGCAAGACTGGACATCTGGAAAGACTAGAAATCTGGAATAACTGGAAATCTAGAAAATCTGGAAAATCTGAAAAACTTAAAAGTGAAAAGGAGTCGAAGTTTGGTGACAAAGAGGAACCGGATAATCCTGATGGAACTGGATCATCCTGACAGAACCGGATCAGGTGACCATGAACCTGCTGGGAGATCTCCCATCATGCACTGCTGCTCTCCCAGAACCGTTCTACAAGTTCTCTGGACCTGCAGAACAGTTCTGGTCTGTGGTTCTGACCCTCCATCAGTTCATCAGGTGACTCACACGAGGACACTGTTTACCTGTCTGTCTCTCTAACTATCTGTCTGTCTGTCTGTCTGTCTCAGTAACAGTTGAACTGAATGGATGATGTAACTCACAGCTCAGCAGACTGGACGATGAAGACAATAAAGAAGAAGAGGATGAAGAGTAGGATCTCAGATCTGTTTTTAGCTGTTTTCAGTTCTTCTGTCGCTTCACACTGACTGTCTTTCTGTCGGTGGACGTTTATATCTGGAGGGGCTGACTCCTCCTCCTCCCCCCCCCCTCCGCCCCTTTGGTGTTTTCAGCCCTCAGCACGGTCTGCAGGTTTGTTTGAGCACTGACCAACAGAACAAACAGTCTGAGCTCATCATCTGTTTTCTGTTTGCTTTAATTCCTGTTTGATGACATCATCACTGAGAACTCCTTCTAGGAAGTCCTCACATGTGCTCTAAACCTGTGTCGGTGTGTGTGTCGTACACATACACGAGTGTCAAAACTCGTGTATGTGTTGTTGTGTTTCTCTATAAAGTTTTGTTTTAAACACTTTAATGTGTTCAATGATTAAATAAATAAAAGGAATGTTTCTGAATGCAGATTATTATTATTATTATTATTATTACTACCCCCCCCCCCAACCCCCGGCTCGTTTATGTAGACCTGCTGGTCTTCAGTCCGGTCCAGGAGGACACAGAGCTCTGCAGCTTCGGATAGAACCGTACAGACCCGTACAGAACCGTGTGGAACCGTTCTGACTGCGCCACACCAGCAGGTGGCAGTAAAATACCGCCGCCGTTTGAAAACAAAACGAACCGGAAACACAAGTGTCTCACTTCCGGCTCTAACACGCGTGTGTGCGTGTGTTCAAAAAAAACAACTGCTGAGAACCGCCTCAGAACTTTAGACCCAGTTTAGACCCGATCCAAACCACTTCACGTGTACCAGTACCGGAGCGCAGTCCGCCATGTTGGAACAGCTGGGTCTGATCGGGACGATCCGGGACGAGGACCAGAGTCCGGAAGAACCCGATTCCGGGTCCGACGAGGAGGTGAGTAAGAACGGCCTCTCAGCGGTAACTCTGCCCGGAGAGACGACCCGTCCAGACCGCTGGAGGTGAACCAGAACTCGGCGTGAAAGCAGCAGATTCTCCGCTGTTGGATCGGGAAGGTTCTGTTGATTAAACTCAGTGTAAACAATTTAACTGTCAATAAAGGTTTAGACAACAAACACAGCAGAGGCGCGTGGAGCTTGCAGACTGCAGATAAACACCATCAATAATAATAGATGGTAAAACTGTAATAATGACAACACAAGTTAAATAACGAAACATATTAGTTACATTTCTATTCCTACTGAAGCTGAGTGTTTATATTCTGTGTGTGTGTGTTTGTTTATATTCTGTTTGTTTGTTTATATTCTGTGTGTTTGTTTGTTTATATTCTGTCTGTGTTTGTTTATATTCTGTGTTTGTTTGTTTGTTTATATTCTGTCTGTGTGTTTGTTTATATTCTGTGTGCGTGTTTGTTTATATTCTGTGTGTTTGTTTGTTTATATTCTATGTGTGTGTGTTGCAGGAGGAAACGATCATCCTGAACAGGAAGAGAAAGTTGGGGATTCACGGGGCGAGAGACTTTAACTGTGACTTTGACTTCGGAGAGAGAGACGGACCGGCCCGGGACAAAGACTGGCCGATGGCTGACGTCCTGAAACAGCTAAAGAAAAAGGTAGAACCTGCAGCAGAACCCTGTACATACTGCATTTTCTAAAACAATTTGTCTCTTCAATTGTCAGGGATCTCCACAAAACCTGGAGAACAGTAGAACGTTCTCAAAGTTGTCAAAGGTTTTGGTTCGCTAACGTTCTCCGCAGGGTTTTGGTTCTTTAAGGTTCTCATGTTCTGTAGGTTCCTACTATAACTGGGTTCTGTGTTTGCAGAGAACTGTGACAACTTTAGACCAGAAAATAGAGAAAATCAGGAAGAAAAGGAAAGCTGAGGTGAGTCTTTTGTTCCGGTTGTACTTCCTGTCTGGTCCGGTTGTACTTCCTGTCTGGTCCGGTTGTACTTCCTGTCTGGTTTGGTCTGCAGGAGAAATCATCTCAGAGCGACGCTGCTGAAGGTTCTTCAGGGCAGAGCCAGGTGGAGGAAGAGGAGGACGATGAAGATGTTAAGACTTCTGCAGGACAGACTGATGAGTGTGATAAAGATGATGATGAGGAGGAGGAGGATGAAGCTGAAGACGATGTGGAATTTGGCTCCAGTGATGAGGAGATTCTGACTAAATCAGGTGGGCCATTTGAGGCTTTTATTTTGAATTCTAACAGGAAGTTGTTTGTGTTTAATGTGTCATAACCTGGTTAGTTTTCAGAATAAATGGATCCCCTGAAACAAACTGCTGCTCTGAACAGAACTCCATTTTAAACTAAAACATTACAACTCTTCATTTTTGTTGTTGACTTCCTGTTTCCTATCAGACACCCTGAGAGAGAAAGAGCGACGGGGGAGAAGGAGAAAAGCGGAAGAGGAGGTGAGAAAAGGAGCTAGTGATGTCACAGGTTCATGTGCTGGGTTACCATGGTGACGGCTTTTCTGTGTTACCATGGTGACGGCTTTTCTGTGTTCAGGCTCCAGAGTCGTTCTATGAAGATGCGTCTCAGTACGACGACCAGCTGACCTTCGAGGACATGAACCTGTCCAGACCCATCCTGAAGGTGAGACCGCCTCTTAAATCGTCAGAAAAATGAATGGACTTCTGTTCACTCTGGTGTCCATGAACCAGCTTCAGGCTCTGGCCTCAGGTGTTCTGGTACCAGGTCCACTCAGGGTCTGACTTGCACCTGTGAATGTAGATCCCCTGCCTGGTCTGGGGGTCCAGAAGGGGACCTGGTTTTGTTGGTAACTTCCTGTTGGGTTCCTGCAGGCCGTTACAGCTCTGGGCTTCAAGCAGCCAACTCCGATCCAGAAGGCTTGTGTTCCGGTCGGGCTGCTGGGTCGGGACCTGTGCGCCTGCGCTGCTACTGGGACAGGTAACACTGGCACACCGGGACCGGTTCTTCATACTGGGAGCGGTTCTTCAAAAATGGGACCGGTTCAACTGATGAAACGGACCCTTTCCTCTCTGCAGGGAAGACGGCGGCCTTCATGTTACCCGTCTTGGAGCGTTTGGTTTATAAACCCAGGACGTCCCAGGTGACCCGTGTCTTGGTTCTGGTTCCTACTCGAGAGTTGGGGATCCAGGTTCACTCTGTGGCCCGTCAGCTGGCCCAGTTCACCTCCATCACCACCTGCCTGGCTGTTGGTACGACTTCTTGTTTACTGATCGTTTGCTGTTTATTGATCATTTATTGACTGTTTCCAGGGTTACACAATGACCTGGACTCAGGCAGACTCTGGACTCTAGTTTCTGGACTATGGGTCCTCAACTGACCCGTCTCTGTGCGTCTCCAGGTGGGTTGGACCTGAAGTCTCAGGAGGCGGCGCTGAGGGCGGGGCCAGACGTCCTGATAGCAACACCGGGGAGGCTGATCGATCACCTCCACAACACGCCGAGCTTCGAGCTAACCCACATCGAGATCCTCATCCTGGACGAGGCCGACAGGTAGAACCTGGATAAATAAATAAAGTTCTAAAAGCAGAACTTTAGAACATCACAGACAGGAACCCAACAGGTCCACCTCGGATGGATGGAAGAACTCCCTTTGCTAGGAAGACCAGAACTGGACCCAGAGCAGTTCTGTTCTGTGATGTTCTAAACTCTGACTGAAAGTCAATAACGGTCCGTTTTCTAGAACTGCTGATCCAAGTTCTAACTGTGTGGTTCTGTCAGGATGCTGGACGAGTACTTTGAAGAACAGATGAAGGAGGTGATCCGGTTGTGTTCCTACAACAGACAGACGATGCTGTTCTCCGCCACCATGACAGAGGAGGTAACATCTCACCTGTCCAGCTGGGTCATGTGACCTGTCTGCAGCTGCATCACCATGTCATGTGACCTGTCTGCAGGTGAAGGACCTGGCCGCGGTGTCGTTGAAGCAGCCAATCAGGATCTTCGTTAACAGCAACACCGACGTGGCTCCGTTCCTGCGGCAGGAGTTCGTCCGGATCCGACCGCACCGTGAGGGAGACCGAGAGGCTGTGGTGGCAGGTAGAGGGAACACTGAGGTTCTGCTGCTGGTTCTACTCCTGGTGCCGTGGTCATAATGCGGACCCCTGGTTCTGTGTGTTCCCAGCCCTGCTGACCCGGACCTTCCAGGACCACGTCATGGTGTTCACTCAGACCCGGAAACAGGCTCACCGATTGCACATCCTGCTGGGACTGATGGGGCTGAAGGTCGGAGAACTGCACGGAGAACTGAGCCAGAACCAGAGACTAGAGAACCTCAGGTACACATGCAGAACACCTCACAGTACCTGTCACCTTTAGGTCTGTTCTGACCCTCCTGTTCTGGTTTTGGTTCTGCAGGCGTTTTAAAGACGAGCAGATCGATATCTTGGTGGCGACAGATGTTGCAGCTCGAGGTCTTGACATCAACGGAGTCAAAACGGTGAGTTCTGTCGGCGAACCGAGAAGTACCATGAAGAACCAGAAAGTACCGGGAAGAACCGCCCTTCCTGTAGTTACTGCCCGTAGTGACAGTTACCACGCCAACGGCCCACATTACTCTAAATGTAGGGAAATAAGTTTCAGGTTTGAAACTAATAGTCCCTCCACCTGTCTGTCTCCCCTCCACCTGTCTGTCTTTCAGGTGATAAACTTCACCATGCCGTCCACAGTGAGACATTACGTCCACCGAGTGGGCCGGACAGCTCGGGCCGGCCGTTCTGGCCGTTCTGTGTCTCTGGTCGGAGAGTCGGAGAGGAAGACGCTGAAGGAGGTGGTGAAGTCGGCCAAGAACAGCGTAAAGGCTCGAGTCCTGCCGCCAGGTACGCACACCTGAGGGGCAGCCGGTTATTTCAGAACTGAGCAGAACCGGTTCCGAGAACCAAACTGTTCGTGTGTGTTCCCGCAGAAGTCGTTTTGAAGTTCAGAGATCTGATCAACAAACTGGAGAATGACGTCGGAGCAGTGATAAAGCTGGAGAGAGAAGAACGAGAGCTGGCAGCTTCGGAGGCCAAGGTACACACGGAACATACAACATAGAACATAGTTAGAATGAAAGCTGGCGACCTCGCAGGCCAAGGTACACACGGAACATAGAACACTTGCTTGATTTACAGTAACTCTTTTAGAACATGTCAATGAGTTTCTTGACGTTTAACTTTTTGATGAGAAAAGTACAGAAATTGTGTGTGTGTGTGCGCAGTTAAGTGTGGCTCAGAAGCGCCTCGATGGCTCCTCCGGTGAATCACAGAGAGTTTGGTTTCAGACTCAACAAGAAAGGAAACAGAACCGCAGTGAGTACTAATATACACCTTTCTACTCCGTAGTACTCAGTAGTATTCTGTATTGAACCCTGATCGTGCTCTCAGTGTCGAAGGCTCTGCAGGACTTCGATCTCGCGCTGAGGGGGAAGAAGAAGAGAGAAAAGTTTCTGAATGACGGCAGGAAGAAGAAAGAAGTGACGGTAAAATGCATCAATCAATAATCAATAAGTTTCTGATCAGCTTTAATCAAAGATCACATAACTCTACCTGAACTGTCTCAGTCTGAGGAGCGCGCTCAGTTTGAGATCCTGAAGGCCCAGATGTTTGCTGAGCGGGCGGCCAAGAGAGAGAGACGACCGAAGAGAGCGAGAGTGATGGACGCCGAGGAGACGCCGACCACAGGTCGCAAACACACGCATATAGAAACACGCGCACACAAACAAACACTGAAACCCAAACACTAATAAAAGTCTCTCTGTGCAGCAGCCAATCAGAAACCAGGAAAAGGAGGAAAGAAGTCTGTTTTTGATAAAGAGCTGACGAATACCAGCAGCAAGGCTCTGAAACACTACAGAGGAGGGTGAGACAGTCTGTCCTCCTGTCTGTCTGTCCCTCTGTCTGCGGACACCTGTCTCATTGTGTGTCTCTCATCACAGGCCTTCCTTTGCGGACAGAAAGCGTCTTGGTCTGGACAGGAAGCGTCCCGGTCTGGACAGGAAGCGTCCCGGTGGCTCCAGGTGAGTCTCGGTCGTCTCCCTGAGACGTCACTTTGACCTGAAACAAGATGGCTGACCCTGCATTCTGTTCAACAGGTTCAAGAAGTGAGAGCCAAGATGGCCGCCATGTTCCTCCTGTTTCCGTCTGAACGTCGTCTTCATCCTTCTGCTTCATTCAGAATAATAAACTTTATAATCAACAACATCAATACTAAACTCATCAAACGGGTTTCAATAAACTGCAGTCTGTAGATCCTTCACGGACCCGGTCCGATTCTGTGGGACCCCCTCCTCACGGACCCGGTCCCGTTCTGAAGCTTTTAACGACTTTCAGAACAGACTGAAGGAGGTTCTGGTATTGTGGTTTTAATGAATATTGAAACGGTTCTGTACAAATATCCAGTTTGAGTGACAGCTGCAGAAACAAACTCCAACACGTTAACTGAAACAACTTGTTTCCATGGTTACGTTCAAACATTTAAACAAGTAGAACACAGAAATCTAAAACCGGATTCCCAAACAATGGATGTAAACAGTCAATTAAGTTTATGTTCAAACAATGGTTTAAGGCAGGTCAAAGGGCAGCGGGTCACTTTCATCAGCCAATCAGAATAGAGCTGATTGATCAGCTGATCAATTAAAGCTTTTCTTCATCCAGATGAGATCAGGCAGTAATACAGGCTTTTATTTTGGTTAGTTTGTGTAACTTTGGTTTCCTGGCTGCCCCCTGCTGGACGGAGTGTAAATGGTTCTGATGAGTAAACATTAAATATTCAGTATTTTATCAGCATTCCTGTAATATTAATGCACGCTAAAGAAGAACATATAAACTCTTAGATGATTACATCATATTTACATGGCCATGTTTTTAAATGTCATGTGTTACATAATTATCGCTTCCTGCTTTGATTACAGTGCCATCTGAGTCTAAACTGATGTTCAAACCCCTCCCCTAAATATATGTTGTCCAATCATAGCTCAGCAACTGTAACTAGGCAGCCTGTTTGTCAAGCAACACTTTTTTGAGTGTCGTGTCTGTTTGGAAAGCAAATAAAAAGTTGATTGACGGATTAAACTGGTGTTTGTGTAGTTGCACAGGATGACCTGGTCCTACATGACATCACAGCTGAAAACTCAGGGGCATTCTGTAGTTGAGTGCTGGACAGGAAGTCGTGGCTACAAACAGCAACATCGTCTGATGGCATGGCGATGTGTCGTTCTAATTGTGCCTTACGTCGAGTGTTTTTAAACGATGGATGAATATAACGGTGAGCTAACGTTAAGTGACAGGATAACGGTGTTTACAAGTCTTGTACATGAAAGCAAGCAACCAATCAGGCGTGAGCGTGTTTCTGCAGTGAACCAATCGCTGACAGAACAAACATTGGCTGTACAGATTGAAACGTTCACACGAGTCAAACCGTTGGCTGCTGAGCGCCTCCAGTTCCCATGATGCTTCACTATGAACCTCCAGCTGGTGTTTAAAGTCTGATTCTAGTTTCATTCACATTCATTGATTTCTTTAACTCTGCTGGTTCTGCTCGGATTACCTTCGGCTCTACTTGGTTCCCGTCCAGGCTCGGTCTGAGTGAGGCGAAGGGACACAGAGCTCCGAGTCCGAGTCTGACTCCCCCTCTGCGATGTAGGGTCGGACGGTGGCACAGCGGGCTCCGCCCCCTCCGCCGTGGCGCTCTCCCAGGTTGGAGGAGGAGTAGAAGCTGTTGTTGAGGAAGTCCAGGTTCTCTCTGGACTGGGAGACAGAGAAACCGCTGAAGGAGCACTGCAGCTCCTCATGGTCCACCGACGGGATGGAGACGGAGGTGTCACTGTCGGGCTTCACCTCCTCCGCTCCTGCTCCCTCCCCTCCTCCTGCTCCTCCTCCCCCACTACCATTCGCCCCCTCTCCTCCCCGCTCCGGTCTCTCCGCCCCCCCTCGGTCTCCGGTGCTGTGCCGGTTCGATCGGTTCCCGCCATGTCTCTCTCCAGCTGGAGGAGGGGGGAGTCGAACCAGGGACCCATCCCCCACGGGACTGGGAGTGTTACCGTGGGTACGTTGAGGAGGGTGAGGGGCCTGCTGGTGGAGCTGGGAGGTGATTGGCTGCCAGGAGGTGGAGGGCGGACAGACGGGGGCGTTGTAGTTCCTGTGTCCAGTGGAGCTGCTGGAGCGGACCATCTTCGTCACGAACAGAGTCTTCTCTACGCTGTCGTCAGGCAACACCCTGCACAAAGTGTAAACAACATGTAAACTACATTTTATCAGCAACCGGTTCTGGGGTCTGCACCAAGAAACCGGACCAGAGGGTTAACTCCAGTTCTCTGGTACCACTCGGCTAGTTCATGTTCAACAGGGACTGATCACTGCGGTAACCAGCTACATCACCATGGTAATCAGGTACATCATCATGGCAACTTCAGGGATCAACAGCCAGACTCCTTACTCCTGCAGAGTTTCTGCAGCTTCTGTTCTGGGGTTCTGGGTAGAGCGTGTCGCCTGACACATTACGCTGTAATGATGGACACAGCTGGCCGGAACCAGAGAGACCACGGTGCAGGCCCCAGGACCGCTCCTACTTCTAGTCCTGGTTCTAGAGTGAAATGGGTTATTTCTGGAAGACACTCACTGCAGGATCTTGGAGATGGACTGGTTCTTCTCCAGCTGATCCACCGGACTGTGGTAGGGTGGCGCCGGGTCCGGCTCCTTGGGTCCGAAGTAAGCGTCGGTCTCAGCCTGGGGGATTCCCATTCGCTGGATGTAGATGTTTACCAGGAAGTCCAATTTCCTCTCCATGGACAGGACCTGAGGGACAGAGAACCCATCAGGTTGCTGCACTGCTCAAAGTTGTCAGGTGATACTCTGGTTGTTTGTTACCTGCTTCTCCACCTTCCCCAGACGTCCCATCATGCTTGGGTCCTCCGGGAGCTCCTCGTTGGCAGCTTTGGGGCGGTCCTTGTCTGTAATTGGTGTTCCTCGGCCAACTATCTGATCCACCCTGTCAATCAGGAGACAGCAAGAGTTCAATGACCTCACACAACTTGACTGCGGGAACTAAGAACCTTTGTGGTTCTGGTCTGAAGTCCTTTGAGTCTTTATGATGGTAAGATGGTAAAAGATTCTGGCCGGGGAAATGAGTTCAGGGGCGAAAGGTCAGAGTTCAGGGGTAAAGTGTCTTACCTGCACTGGAGGTTTTTGATACGGGCGAGCATGTCCAGATGTCCTGCTGAATACTGTTCGATCACATCCATGACGTCGTAGGGACGAAGACTCTCCTTGAACTTCCTTTTAGAAACCATGAAGCGCATGATGCTGCGAGAGGAAACAAAGATAGCTGTCATGGACTCTGGTGGACCCTCTGGGAGAGACCTCGGGTCAGACCAGAACCTCTTGTGATATGGTCTATGGAGGAGGTTTGGGTAACTGTTTAAGCTGAAGGCCAGCTGAAACCGGCAAAGACCTGAAAAACTGTTTCCACCGACCAGCAGGTTTCAGTTCCGGACAGTCAGATGGAGCAGAACTACACCGGGAACTCCAAGTCAAGAACCAGGACAGAATTACGGGGCGGAGACCAAACCGGGCTAAGACCAGGAGGACAGCAACACTACTTCTGGACATTCAGCTGAGGGTGGCAGGTATTTTTGGAGTGGTACAGATTGGATTGGAGCTACTGCTGAATCTGGTTCTGATAGTGAACCATGGGATTCCAGAACCGGACAGCTGGACTGACCTCTGAGGCAGAACCAGATCTGAACTAATAGGACTGGAATGCAGCGCTGTGCAGGACGAACACCAACAACAGGGAGAGGAACATGTCAGCAACACACAACAGAAAAAAATGAAATTAACTGAGGTCAAACTGACTCCTCTTACCCAAAAGCTGATGGTGACCTTTGACCCTGGGTGAGCACAAATAACAAAAACAAAACAAAAAATAATGTGAATAAAAAGCATGATTCACAGTGTAACAAACAGCAAATAAATGGTGAGGAAAGCAATGAATGACAGGCAAATAAATAAAATGATTGTCCAATGAAAACCGTTCGTACCAGATGGCTCTGATGGTGACCTTTAACCCCGGGGTCAGATCCTGAGGGACAAACTCACAGTGGCAGCTCTTGTTGTCGTCGGCCATGTCTTCTCCCGGCAGGCTGGCCTCTGAAACACAATAAGAACAAGGCGTCATCCCGCCCCTACCCCGTGGACCAGGTCGTCCCGCCCCTACCCCGAGGACCAGGTCGTCACGCCCCTACCCCGTGGACCAGGTCGTCCCGCCCCTACCCCGTGGACCAGGTCGTCCCGCCCCTACCCCGAGGACCAGGTCGTCCCGCCCCTACCCCGAGGACCAGGTCGTCCCGCCCCTACCCCGAGGACCAGGTCGTCACGCCCCTACCCCGAGGACCAGGTCGTCCTCCTAAGCCTACCTGAAACACCAGCGGTAGACCATCATCAACGCTGCATCATGTGACACCGGACACCTGAACCTGGCTCAGCTGATGAAGTGTGTGTTTGTGTGTATTTTGGTGTGTGTGTTTGTGTGCAAACCTGGGGAGTTCTTCTGTCTGAACTCTTCATCCTGCATCTCTATCAGCACTACAGGAGGAAGAGGAGAGGAAACACCTTCATCAGAGGAAGATCACACTCATCATCATCATGACAGAGGCCAAGAAAACCAACAAAGAAAATGTTTTACAATTGTTGGCACTGATTTAAATGAACAGTCCAACATTGGTGAAACATTTGTTGTCTGTTTACAGTAACACAGATCCATCAGTTAGAGTAGCTTAGCATAAACTCAGGAACACAAGGGAAACTGTTAGCTTAGCCTAGCATAAAAACTGGAGCCTTTCATCAAGTTAATTGATTGAAGTTAATTGTGCAACAGTCAACCTTCCATCAGGCTTCAAACTGCAGCCTCAGCTAAGAATTATGGGAGCTGTAGTTATTGAATGCTGGCACCAAAGTTTGCAGAACCGGTAAAACTGCATCTATTTCAAATAAATTTAACCAGTCAGCTCCAATTTAAACCAGTCAGATTCGGTTTAAACCAGCACCAACCAGTTGGATGATGAGAGTTGATCAAGCTACCCATTTCCTCATCCTCTTTCCTTCTTTCTTTATCTCTTCTCCTCACTCATGTTTCTGCAGTGAAGTCTGCGTAGTGATGGTTGTTTTTGTGTTTGTTTGTCAATGATTGTTTTTGTTCATAAAAACTTTAAGCTCCTGAACTCTGAGGCAGGTCCAACACCCAGGTCATACTGCAGCTGCCCTTACAGAGTATGTCCTGTAGCTGGTCGTATGACCAGTACGCACACACTTACTATTTCATCTTGACTTTTGACCCTCTTGATCGTGATGATGGTGATGATGGTTGTTTATAAAAGGTTGTTTTTCAATGGTTGTTTATAAAAGGGTGTTTATAAATAGTTGTTTATACGTAAGGCCTGTTGACAGGAGAACTCAAAAATATAATATATATAAAAATTCATCAGTATCGGTGTCTGATGTCATCGTAGTAACGACTGTCTACAAAATAGAAATGTTAATAAAAATGGAAGTGAGACGTGTTGGTGTGTCACTGATGTTTCTGATGCCGTCGTGCCCTCGGAGGCTCAGACAGTATCGGAGGAGCTGGGACAGACACCTGGATCGCTCCGATTGGTCAGACTCGGTCAGTCTTACCTTCGGAGTTCTGGCGTGAGGCAGCTCCTCGGATCCTGAACGCCTGTCTGGTTCTACTGCGTTCTCCGAAGCTCCAGCTCTTTGGAACCTTACTGGGACTATCCTCCAGGCTAGGCTCCATGCTGGGGGATCGACGCAAGGCCTGGACTCCCCCCAGAAGTCCAACACCAGGACTGGGACCCACTCCCGGAGTTACACCAGAACCAACTGTAGGAACCAATAGAGACAGAGACAGGGAGGGAGGACGGACAGATGGACGGACGGAAGGAAAGGAGGAGGCTGCGGATGAGATAATCTGGTTCTGGTTGCAGAAGTGGGACCTGCAGACTGTTGGGTCTCCAACATGTTTGTGACACCACAGACAGACTTCAGGTTTTTTCAGTGGTTCTGATCCACATTATTACAATAACCTGATAAATCCAATACAGAGACCCACCATGCTGAGGAGAACTTTTGCCTTTGGTTCCAGAACTCCGCGGAGACGAGAAGACTCTCTCCTTCAGACTGACCTTCTGACTGCAGGGAACACAAACACTTCATCAGTGATCACAATACTTTTGACCCGCTTTTATCATCTCAGTCTGCTTCCTGCTTGTCCATAAGGACATGAAGACATGAGGAAATGAAGACATGAGGACAAAAAGACATGAAGACAAGAAGACATGAGGACATGAAGACAGACACCATGGCTGACCTGGGAGACGGTTCAGGCTGGACGTCCTTCCTGCAGACAGACACAGACAGACGGAGATAGACAGGCAGTTTCAGATGAATGTCCCAAATGAGGGAAGAAAAACGTCACAAAGTTTTAACTTGACTTACCTTTAACTTTTTTTTTTTTTTTTTTTTTTTAAATGATATTAATTTAAAACATTACAACTAAAGTGTTTACTGAGCGGATCCAGAACCGGACCCTCAGAACCGACCGTTCTCTGAGCGTCTGACAGAACCGGACCCTCACAGCATGCTACCAGATCGGGTCGGCATGTTCCAGGTCAGTGAGAAAGTGTGTACTTTGTGTGTACTTTGTTGTGTGGTTGTAGTTTGTCATGTGACTTGTGTGGAAGTTTTTGGACCTGAAGGAGAGTCCGGATTTGTTCTTGAGGTTCCTCAGGAGGTCCAGCTGGTTGAGAGGAGGAATCAACCTGGAGACACGGAGAGGAACAGGTGATGATGTCAGTCACTGTAGGAACTCGTGTAGAGCGTGGACAGGTGGAGTCTCACCTGTACATGGGGACGGACACCGTCCTCTCGTAGTAATCCCAGGTAGAAGTCAGATCGGTCCGGCTCAGGTTGGTGGCGTAAACCCTCCACGCTGCCTGCAGACACAGTAGCACTGTTTCAGGAAGGAGCCCACTCCAAGGATTTTCAAAGTAAAAGCTCTACTCAGGAGTTCAAAGTGTTCATCCTGATTCTCTGATCTAAACATCTGAGTCTGAAAATAACATCATCTGCATATTTTCTGATAAAAATGGAGAAAATCTACAGCACAGTAAAATAAAGTGAAGTAAAGTACAGTAGAGTAGAGTACAGTAGTGTGTAGTAAAGTAGAGTACAGTAGAGTACAGTCAAATATATTAAGGTAGAGTAGAGTACAGTAAAGTGCAGTAGAGTACAGTACATTAGAGTACAGTAGAATATTTTAATGTACAGTGGAGTACAGTAAAGTATATTCTAATACAGTAGAGTATAATAAAGTACAGTATATCGTAATAAAGTACAGTAGAGTATATTAGAGTACAGTAGAGTATAATAAAGTACAGTAGAGTATATTAAAGTACAGTATAGTATAATAAAGTACAGTAGAGTATATTAAAGTACAGTAAAGTAGAGTATAATAGAGTATATTAAAGTACAGTAGAGTACAGTAGAGTACAATAGAGTATATTAAAATACAGTAGAGTACAGTAGAGTACAATAGAGTATATTAAAGTACAGTAGAGTACAGTAAAGTGGCTCACCTGAATGAGTCCAGCTGCCGGGTTTCGTCTTTTCTCAAAGTGTTTCTGTCGGTGCTGCTCCTGAACCTTAAGAGCAAAACCAGAACCTAGGATGCCCTGAAGACAGACAGGTGGACAGAAAGACAGAGACAGAGGGACAGGTGGACAGAGAGAAAGGGGGACAGGTGAGCTGTGACAGCATCACAGAATTAATTTTTCTGATCAACCAATCAAGCCTTTGAAGATGTGTTGCCTAGCAACAGGGTCAACCCCACCTCCTCAGTAAGATAAAGGTTTGTCTCCCTTCTTTACTCAGAAGTTTTCTAAATCACTCCTGAGCTCAGACTCCTTGTTCCACATGTTTACAGTTATGAGGAGAAGAAGAAGGTGTCTCAGGTGAGTTCAGGTGACTTCAGGTGAACGTTACAGTGACTCACAGCCGGCAGGGCGAAGAATGAAACTCCGATCAGAGTGAAGGTTGCAGCCAGCAGTCGTCCGTTCCAGGTGATGGGGAACTTGTCACCATAACCGATGGTTGTCAAGGTGATCTGACACAGAGACAGACCAATCAGATCATCCCGTAGCTGGAGGCCGCAGGTGTTTCATTTTCAAACTTGTCACGTTCAACAGATGATTCCAAACTCTCGAGGACGTGAGGACACAGCCACAACTGTACTGCAACTGTATTACACTTGTACACACCTGTACTACGCCTGTATTACACTTGTACACACCTGTACTACGCCTGTATTACACTTGTACACACCTGTATTACACTTGTACACACCTGTACTACACCAGTACTACACTTGTACACACCTGTACACACCTGTACTAGACTTGTACACACCTGTACTACACCTGTAGAGTAGAACACTTAATCAGATTCACTGTGACTCAGCAGAGACCTTAATGACAACTGCGGACATTATATTCATGTTGCAGCCTGTTACCTTTTTCACTAATCATTTTACCTTTCACACCTGGGACACCTGTCATCAGCGTGTCATTACTGAGTGTTAGT
>NW_027185235.1:603771-626271 GCF_022577435.1 Embiotoca jacksoni | reverse complement strand
GCAATTAGTTACAGGAAGTCACCTGGCAGAAGTCCTACTACACCTGCAGCAGGTGAGTTCAGGTCCACCAGCTTCAAACACACTTTCCTGATTGTTAAGGTTGCAGCTCACCTGACTCTGGGGTGGACTCCACCTGGACAGGAAGCGTACAGGTTGTACATGTTCAGTCCGGAACTGTAGACGATGTCCTGAACCTCCAACAGCTGCACAGGAAACACAACACCTGAGACACCAGAATAAACCAGACTCCAGCCCGGGAGCGGTCTGGGTTTAGACTCACGCTGGCAGTGCAGTTCTGGTTCTGGTTGTTGTAGAAGTTGCACTTCCCATCGCTGCAGCAGAAGGTCTGCAGCTCTGCCCACAGCCGGCTGCCCAGCAGGCCGTGGTAGTAGGCGAAGTACACCAGAGAGTTATCGTTCATTTCATAACTTGACATCCCGTTTCCCACAGCAATGCCCTGTACAACAGGCGAGAGACAGCTAACATGACAAACTCGCTCATGTTCATAGACCACATAGTTACAGGTGATCAGGTGATCAGGTGATTTTCCCCCCCTGTAGCTCCACCTGCAGGTTGAGGCTGCCGTCCTCCATCACTCTCTCCGCCAGCGTGGGGATGTAGATGCCTCCATAACTCTCTCCGGTCAGGAAGAGCTCGTTGCTGCTGAACTCTGGAAACAGGCGGAAGAACTCCTTCAGAGCCAGGAAGTTGTTCATGGACACCTGGCGAGGAAACACACGTGAAACACCTGAACAAGTGGGAGCCAATCAGGAGCTGAGTTTAAGGCGTCACCGACCTCGGTGTCGTTAGTGACGTATTTTTTGTTGTCAGAATACGAGAAGCCGACACCTGCTGGAGACTCCAGGTACAACATGTTGGCAATCTGCAAACAGACAGTCGACCAATTAGCTTCCAGGATGTTAACCATGTGACATCATCACCACCGCCATGCACCGGTCAACGTACCTTGTTCCAGGAATACGGGTTGTACTGCAGCGTAGCGCCATCATCCTGGATCTGAAACCACAAAAGGTCAGAGGTCAGCCAATGGCACTGTGATGTCACACTGATGACATCACACTGATACAGGTAGGAGGAGTCAAAGGTTACCTACCAGAAAGGGTCCATGTTCAGTGAGCAGCCCGTCCAGAGAGCTGCAGCCGGGACCACCATTCAGCCACAGAACCACTGGGTCTGAGGACGGGTTCTTCTGGGACTCCACAAACCTGGAAACAACGCAAGACGCTCAGGTGAGAAGGAGCCTCAGGACGTCGTGTGTGCGTGTGCGCGGGTACTGACCAGTAGTGCAGGTGCTTGCCGTCGGACACACTCAGGTATCCAGAATAATGTCTGAAGCTGGGCTGTTTCTGCAGACCGGGCAGGAAGACGACCTCATCAGCAGCTGGAGCCGCTTCACAACCCAGCAGACACAGCAGGAAGTAACACAACACCTGCATCTGAAGCACACAGGAAGTGACATCATCATCAGCAGGAGCAGAAAAAAACGGTTCCACACAGCATCATTGACGAGGAGGAAAAAGAAGAAGAGCTGCTGTGAGATGTGATTTTTCTGAACAAACTCTTTTTCAGTATTTCATCACGTCACAGAAACGATCAGCTGACAGTCACGTGACTCTGATTCTAATGACGGTCACTGAAGCAGCTGAACAGTTGAACATTACCCAGCAGGGGGTGCTGCAGGTGTTGAAGTTAATACAAGAGGTTTCATGACATATCTGAGGATTTATTTATAATCATTCTCTGGACAAAACATGTGCCCTGCTGTCCTCAGGTGAGGGTCAGTGTCACTCTCCACAGGACGAGGACTCAGCAGCCCACCTTCATCTGAAGGACCAGAGACTTCAGCCGACTGACTCACGGGACCGGACCGACTCTTCACGTGCTCCGGTTTCACTTCCTCAGTCTCTTTGTATTTCAGTACATGATAAAATGGAGTATTTTGAATGAAGTCTGGGGAACAACACGCGCAAACAGCAGAGTCGCAGCTCTGAAACGCATCAGTCTGACCGGAAGCAGGTTTGAGTTTCACTCAGTGAGAAAAGAAAAGTTTGAATTCAGTTTATTTATTCAACTTCCGACAGCGGAGCACAAACTGACACTGAAACCAGATGAGTACTGATTGAAACCGGAAACAAGGGAGCTGCGGTTAACTATTAACACACGGAAACACCGGAGCTTTTAAAAGAAAAAAAAATAAATGTTTGTCTTTGAGTTGCCGTGAGCCGGATGTTTTACAGGAGCTTCGCAGGTCCAGTTTATTTAATTCATCTTCGACAATTTAACACAAACCGAAGTGTGTTTACACGGAAACAGGTTAGCTCCGGCTAACTGCTAACACAACCAACAACTGGTAAAAAAAAAAAAAAACAGACGGACTTTTGAGCCGAGAACCGAACTCACCTCGTCTGTCCGTGTTCTCCCTGTTCCACCTGGTTCCACCTGGTTCTACCTAGTCTGTAGCTCGGCAGGTAATTTGATGGGACTGCAGCTGCGACTGATCACAGCAGGTCATATGACAGCAGTGAGTCACATGACCACTGGATCAGCGAGGGGAAAGCTCAGCCTGTGATTTCGTGTGTGTGTGTGTGTGTGTGTGTGTGTGTGCGCAGTGAAGGAAATAATTATTTGATCTCTTGCCGATTTTGTAAGTTTGTCCACTGACAAAGAAATGAACGTTATAATTATAATGGAGGTTTATTACAACAGAGACAGAATATAAAAAAAAAAAAAAAAAATCCAGAAAATCACATCATATAAAAGTTATGAATTGATTTGCATCCGATTGTGTGAAATAAGTATTTGATCTCCGACCAAGCAGCAAGTCTCCCACAGACGGTTACATCAGTCCTCTCGCTTTAAGAAAGTTCTCTGAATCTCAACTCATTACCTGTAGAAGGTTTGGAGGAGGTGACGTGGTCAGAGGAGACCAACATCCAGCTCTTTGACATCAACTGGACTCGCTGTGTTTGGAGGAAGAGAAACGCTGACTAGAACCTGAGAACACCGTCCCACCGTCCCCACTGTCCCCACCGTCCCCACCGTCCAACATGGAGGTGGAGACATTCTGCTTTGGGGGTGTTTCTCTGCTGAGGGGACAGGACGACTTCACCGCATCGAGGGGAGGACGGACGGGGCCGTTACCGGGACATCTTGGGGGACGACCTCCTTCCCTCAGCTGGGACACTGAAGACGGGTCGTGGACGGTCTTCAGCACCACAATGACCCAAAACATACGGCGAGGCAACAAAGGAGCGGCTCAAGAAGAAGCACATGAAGGTCACGGAGAGGTCGAGCCGGTCTCCGGACCTTCATCCCAGAGAACATCTGAGGAGGGAGCTGAAGCTTCCTGTTGCCGAGCAACAGCCTGGAAACCTGAAGGATTTGGAGGATCTGCAAAGAGGAGTGAACAACATCCCTCCTGAGATGTTCAAACCTGGAGACCAACTACCACAAACGTCTGACCTCTGACCTCTGACCTCGCCAACAACGCTTTCTGCACCAAGTACTGAGTCATGTTCTGCTACGGGATCAAATACTTATTTCACACAATCAGATGCAAATCAATTTATAACTTTTATATAATGTGATTTTCTGGAATTTGTTTTTTATATTCTGTCTCTGTTAAAATAAACCTCCATTACAATTATAGGTTAGGTAGGTAGGTAGGTAGGTATTTACTTTATTAATCCCCGAGGGGAAATTTTTTTCACTACGGCAGCATACAGAAGCAATAAGATAATAATGGAATAATAGAAAGCAATAAAATAGCAGTAAAAAATATAAAATGCACAGTATATACAGTATATACAGTACAGTATATATCTATATATATTATATACAACAACCAAGAAACACAGTCAACAGTGTTATTGTTGTGTGATGGATTTAGCCAGAGGTGAGTTATTGTACAGTCTTATTGCGGTCGGCAGGAATGATCTCCTGTATCAGGAATGATCTCCTGTATCTGGAATGATCTCCTCTATCAGGAATGATCTCCTGTATCAGGAATGATCTCCTGTATCTGGAATGATCTCCTGTATCAGGAATGATCTCCTGTATCAGGAACGATCTCCTGTATCTGGAATGATCTCCTGTATCAGGAATGATCTCCTTAATGATCTCCTGTATCTGGAATGATCTCCTTAATGATCTCCTGTATCTGGAATGATCTCCTTAATGATCTCCTGTATCAGGAATGATCTCCTGTATCAGGAATGATCTCCTGTATCAGGAATGATCTCCTGTATCAGGAACGATCTCCTGTATCAGGAATGATCTCCTTAATGATCTCCTGTATCTGGAATGATCTCCTTAATGATCTCCTGTATCAGGAATGATCTCCTGTATCAGGAATGATCTCCTGTATCTGGAATGATCTCCTGTATCAGGAATGATCTCCTGTATCAGGAATGATCTCCTGTATCTGGAATGATCTCCTTAATGATCTCCTGTATCAGGAATGATCTCCTGTATCTGGAATGATCTCCTTAATGATCTCCTGTATCAGGAATGATCTCCTGTATCTGTCCTTGTGACAGCGGAGCTGAAGGAGTCTTTTGGAGAACGTCCTCCTCTGTCCCTGCAGCAGGTGGAGAGGGTGGTCAGGATTATCCAATATGGATAATAGTTTGTTCAGCGTCCTCCTCTCCACCTCCTTTTCCAGGCTGTCCAGTTTGTAGCCGATGATGGAGCCGTTCATTTCTGTCAGTGGACAAACTTACAAAATGGGCAGGAGATCAAATAATTATTTCCTCCACTGTGTATGCATGTAACTGATGATTAATGTTTATTCTTCACTTTTTAACTCTGTTCATTTTAAATGTTGAAAACTTTCAGTTCAACTTTACAGTAGTGTTGTAGTACAGTAGAGTAGTACTGTAGTGTAATATTGTAGTACAGTAGAGTAGTACAGTAGTGTAATATTGTAGTACAGTAGTGTCGTACAGTAGAGTAGAACTGTAGTGTAATATTGTAGTGGCTCTGCCTCCAGTTTGAATAATAATGAATTGATCTGACCTCTGATTGGCTGGTACACCAGACCTCTTTGGAACCGTTACCATGGAAACTATAAAACCAAGCCAACTGAAATCCAAATGAAAACTTTATTAAACACAAACCAGCAGGTAAAAAACAACTATACAACAGGTGAGTGTGAGGGGGCGGGGCTTCTTCAGGGCCGGGGGGGCGGTCTCATCCCAGGAGGGGGTGGTCCTGAAACAGAAGAGTAGAGGTCACATGATCAGTTTACAATGAAGTAATAAACCATGCTGTTATCTGATTGGCTCCTCAGGGGGCTGACCAAACCCATCTCTATGGCAACAACTTACCTCTCATGCCGGGGGGAGGTGGCCTCATACCAGGGGGGGGCATCCCCATCGGAGCTCCTCGACCTGGACCAGGAGGCATGCCCATTGGAGGACCCATGGGGGGCCGCATGCCAGGGGGTGGGCCCATCATACCTGCAGGGGAGGAGACAGGGAACAACCAATCAGCACACAGAAGGAGTCGGTAGCTAGGAGGCAGGTCACTGTGTGGTTGCTAAGGGGTTAGGGTTCTAGGTTGTTGCTCACTGTCGCCTCCTACACACTGAAACCTGTTGGTCATCACGTTGCTGCCTTACCTGGAGGTGGGGCTCCTCTGCCCATTGGGGGCGGGGCTCCTCGTCCAGGTGGATACTGTGTTGGGGCCCCAGCGATGCTGGCTCCTGCTGCTGCCGCGGCAACAGTCCCTCTGCCCTGCGGGGTCATCACCTGGACATACACAGGAAGCTATCAGCGCCTGAGTGCACGCACACACGCCTCACCTGACTACAGAATGGCTGCCGTTTCCATGGTTACCTGCTGCGAAGGGCCACCCACTCCTCTGACGGGCCCAGCGAGTCCAGCCGGGGCCTGAGGCATCGGAGCTCCTGCAGGGACACCGCGACCCGCCGCCCGACCCACACCTGGACCGCCAGCCACACCTGCCAACGGGACCCGGGCAATCCCGGTCTGATGGAGGGAGGGGGTCAGAGGTTAACTACTCAAACTGTTTTAAATAAAGTTTTATTGAACATGTTGGTGGACTCCATCAGTTGCTGCGCCCCTATTGGCTGCAGCTGACACTCACATCTTTCGGGGGCGGGCCCTCCACTGTCATTGAGACCAGGTTCTCCCCCCTTAGCAGAACCAGACCTAGAACCCTCTTCTCCTCCCGCTCGGGCTGCTTTGAGTTCTTCGGCCTGAAGGAGGGAAACAACTTCATTACCCAGCATGCATTGCGACAGTTTTCCACTTCGCCTCAGGGTAAATGAAACTCAGAACCCGGTAGAGTGCGGACACACTTACTTGATCTTCCTGAACTCATCACAGTCACACAGGATCAGGTTCATGTGTTTGTCGAAGGCCTTGAAGGTTCCGATGAAGATCCGTCCGTCCTGCAGGATGCACCTCATCCTGAAGTCGATGTGCTGCAGCATCTTGCTGCTCTTCCCCACCGTCTGAGAGCCAATCACAGAACACGGCACTGTGACATCATCGCTACATCATGTCAGGGAAGACCGATCAGCTGATCAGTCAGACGATCGATCGGCTCTTATTGATTACGTGTCTCGGTAAACATCAACTTATTGATCCCGCAGAAACAAACTGATTGTTTCCTCTGACCATCAAAATAAAAGCCTGACTGTAGAACTTCCTGTTTCCAATCGTGGTCTCCGAGGTAACGTGTGGATCTCTGACAGACATGTTCAGAGCGTGTCCCGCCTCGTTAATGTCGTTTAGCGTGTTTCAGGATCAATATTTATGGTTCTCATCCCTGAGGCTGTGCAGCAGGATGACTCATTGATCATCTGCATGTCTAACAGCTGATTGGTCCGTCAGGTTTCATGTTTAATAAGTGCAACTAAAACCTGCTGTTAGCGATTAGCTGTTAGCTCCAGTTTGTTCCTGATCAAGTCAGTTTACCTGAACAGGATGTAATCAACCTCACTACACACCTGAGTAAACAAACCACCTCCTCAGAGTAAACAAACCACCTCCTCACAGTAAACAAACCACCTCCTCAGAGTAAACAAACCACCTCGGAGTAAACAAACCACCTCCTCACAGTAAACAAACCACCTCCTCGGAGTAAACAAACCACCTCGGAGTAAACAAACCACCTCCTCACAGTAAACAAACCTCCTCAGAGTAAACAAACCACCTCCTCACAGTAAACAAACCACCTCCTCAGAGTAAACAAACCACCTCCTCAGAGTAAACAAACCACCTCGGAGTAAACAAACCACCTCCTCACAGTAAACAAACCACCTCCTCGGAGTAAACAAACCACCTCGGAGTAAACAAACCACCTCCTCACAGTAAACAAACCTCCTCAGAGTAAACAAACCACCTCGGAGTAAACAAACCACCTCCTCACAGTAAACAAACCTTCTCAGAGTAAACAAACCACCTCCTCAGAGTAAACAAACTACCTCTGAGTAAACAAACCACCTCCTCACAGTAAACAAACCACCTCCTCAGAGTAAACAAACCACCTCCTCAGAGTAAACAAACCACCTCGGAGTAAACAAACCACCTCCTCACAGTAAACAAACCACCTCCTCGGAGTAAACAAACCACCTCGGAGTAAACAAACCACCTCCTCACAGTAAACAAACCTCCTCAGAGTAAACAAACCACCTCGGAGTAAACAAACCACCTCCTCACAGTAAACAAACCTTCTCAGAGTAAACAAACCACCTCCTCAGAGTAAACAAACTACCTCTGAGTAAACAAACCACCTCCTCACAGTAAACAAACCACCTCCTCAGAGTAAACAAACTACCTCGGAGTAAACAAACAGGATGAGAATTTTAGTCATTTATTGATCAATATAAAAATATAAATGAAAATTACACACGACAGATTTATTTTATTTTATTTGTGTATATAGTGCGTATTTATTCATTGCTCTTATTTTTTTTCTAAAATAATTATTTTTTTTATCAATCTTATTTTATAACATGGATTTGTAAATGTTTTCTTATGTTTCTATGCTGCCATGACGAGTAAATGAACCGTTGTGGGATTAATAAAGTCTAAATGTCCAGGACACACACACACTACACACACTACACACACACTACAAACACACACACACTACACACACACTACAAACACACACACACACTACACACAACACACACACTACACACAACACACACACTACACACACACTACACACACACACTACACACAACACACACACTACACACACACTACAAACACACACACACACACTACACACAACACACACACACAACACACACACAACACACACACACACTACACACAACACACACACTACAAACACACACACAACACACACACACACACACACACTACACACAACACACACACACACTACAAACACACACACAACACACACACACACACACACACAACACACACACTACACACACACAACACACACACTACACACACACAACACACAACACACACACTACACACACACTACAAACACACACACAACACACACACACACTACACACAACACACACACTACACACACACAACACACACACTACACACTACACACACACAACACACACACACACTACACACAACACACACACTACACACACACTACAAACACACACACAACACACACACACACACACACTACACACAACACACACACTACACACACACTACAAACACACACACACACACAACACACACACTACACACACACAACACACACACTACACACACACAACACACACACTACACACACACACACAAACACACTACACACACTACACACACTACACACACACTACAAACACACACACAACACACACACACACTACACACAACACACACACTACACACACACAACACACACACTACAAACACACACACAACACACACACACACACACACACACTACACACACACTACACACACACTACAAACACACACACAACACACACACACACACACACACAACACACACACAACACACACACTACACACACACAACACACACACTACAAACACACACACAAACACACTACACACAACACACACACTACACACACACTACAAACACACACACAACACACACACACACACACTACACACAACACACACACACAACACACACACTACAAACACACACACACACACACACACACTACAGACACACACACAACACTACACACACACACTACAGACACACACACACACTAGACACACACACAACACTACACACACACAACACACTACACACACACACAACACTACACACACACACTACAGACACACTACACACACACACACACACTACACACACAACACACTAGACACACACTACAGACACACACACACACACTACACACACACAACACACTACAGACACACACACACACACACACACTACACACTACAGACACACACACACTACACACACACACACAACACACTACAGACACACACACACTACAGACACACACAACACACACACACTACACACACACTACAGACACACACACACACACACACACACTACACACACAACACACTACAGACACACACACTACACACACACTACACACTACAGACACACTACAGACACACACACTACACACTACAGACACACACAACACACACACTACAGACACACACACAAACACGACACACACACACACACACACTGTGCGGTGGTCGGTCTTTGTTCCGTGGGTTCCGGTTCGGGAGCAACGTTAGCCGTTAGCTCCATTAGCATTCTCAGTAAACTGAACCGGAACCACCGACTGCCTTGAAACGTTACAGCCGGTACACAAAGGTTTCATCCGGGCACCGACCTCGCCGGAACACCGGAGCAGCCGGTCCCGATAAACTACTGGCCGTTCATTGAGAAGCCCGTTAACGGACCGAAGATCGAACAGCAATCAATGTGATTACTGATCGATTTAACCGCCAATCCGCGGCTCCTCGCCGACGTCCGTCCAACGTTCATTCAAACTGCCGCCATCGTTAAAGTAGACCGTAAACCGGAGAAATACGGAGCTCCCCGCGGCGGGCAGTCCGCAGCGACTCTATCCGGTAGACACTCACCATGTTTGCGGTTCTGATGGCTCCGATTCACGCCGGATTCACCGAACAAACCTAAAAAAAAATTGACCTGCGGAGCTCCCGCCAGGCCGTCTTTAGCACAGATTACAGGAAGTGACGCAAAGGGTGATGTGCGCAGTGGAAACTTTCCTACCCAAAACCTGAGGCAGTCTAAAAGAGTTCCTACTGGAACCATTAATAAGGTTGAAAAACCTTTCCGGAGGCCGTTTCACCTGCCACTTCTGATCAATTGTTTAATACAAGATCAATAATATAGATCGGGTGGGAAATGATGGACTGGAAACCTGACGGTGAACAAGATGGGATGCTGTAAAATCTAAATAAAACAAAATGTGATTATTGTAATTGAAATTGAAATTGTAATTGATGTGAACTAATATTTAATTGAAAATTGACCAAAGACAACATATTGTTTGATGAAAATAAATATAGAATCATTTCGAATTTTTTGCCAGCAACATGATTAAAACATTTTGTGAGAGTTGTCTAACGCAAAAAAAGAAAAAAGAAAAACCTGCAGGAACATTTGACAACTAATAAGGTTACCATCGCAACAGATCAGTAACATGATTGGGTATAAAAAGATAATTTCAGAGAGGCAGAGTCTCTCCAGTGAAGATGGGGAGAGGTTCACCACTCTGAAAGACTGTGTTGAAAAATAGTTCAACAATCTAAGAATAATGTTCTTCAATGTAAAACTACAAAGAATTAGTGGATTTCATCGTCTACGGTTCATAATATCATTAAAAGATTCAGAGAATCTGGAGAAATCTCTGAACACAAGGGACAAGGCTGGAAACCAATATTGGATGGTGGTGATCTTCGGGCCCTCAGGCAGCACTGCATTAAAAACACACTATTCTGGAGTGGAAATCACTGCATGGGCTCAGGAACACTTGTGAAAAACCATCGTCTGTGAACACAGTTCATCGCTGCGTCCACAAATGATGTTAAAACTCTCCAAAGAAGAAACCAGATAGAAACATGATCCAGAAACACCGCAGAGGAGAGGGACCATCCAGCTTGTTATCAGCTCAGTTCTAAAGCCAGCATCTGTGATGGTACAGGATGCATTAGTGCACATGGCATGGGTAGCTTGAACATCTGGAAGGAAGCATTAATGCTGAATGATATATTCAGGTTTTGGAGCAACATATGCTGCCATCCAGACAACGTCTCTTTCAGGGAAGGTCTTGTTTATTTCAGCCGAACAACGTCCAACCACATTCTGCACGTATTCCAACAGCATGGTTCTCTAGTAGAAGAGTCCGCTGATAAACTGGCCTCCTGCAGTCCACACCTGTCAATCATTGAAAACATCTGGAGCATCAGGACATGAACAATACAACAAAGGAGACCCTGAACTGTTGAGCAGCTGAAATCCTCTATCAGGCAAGAATGGGACCACATTTCACTTTCAAAACTATATCAGGATAAAATCCATGTTTCAACATTTAATGTTTTATTTGCAGTTGTAAAACAGGGTTGTTTACCTGAGAGTCACAGACACAAGGACCACCGGGATCAATAATCTGAGAGGATCAATAATCAATAGACAATGAATCGATGGTCCGTTTATTATTTCACGAGTGTGGAAATAGTTATTGATCAAATTAAATGAATTGATTCTTGTTTGTTTCCCTTCAATAAAATGTTGATCATTCAAAAATTCTGATCAAAATAAATGATTGATCAGTAAATCACCGCAGATTGTTTTAATCAAACTTCATTTGTTTATAAAAACAACAACAACAACAGATCAATTAAAGTGAAACAACATCGATAACCTGTTGATCGGAGCCACATTATTGATTATTATAAAGACGGAGCTGCTCCTTTTCTTCAATAGATTAAAACAGCTGATCGAACAGCTGATTGACTCTGATTGATGAACACTTTAATAATACGTTTCATTATTGATGCTCCTGTTTGTCTTTGTAGCAACTGATCACGTTATCGATCCTGCTGTTCATCATCACTTCGAGGTCTCCCGTCATCCAGCTCCATAACGGTTGCCATGGTTACCGGGCTCCCGCCACCGGTCGCGCGCTGCAGTGAGACGAAGGCGAGACGGTGAGTCACCGAGACCAGCCCCGGTGAGCGACCGGAACCTTCCGGACCAACAACGGGCGACCAGCGACCGACACAGGGAGCCGTTAGCCCATTAGCTTCCCTGCGTTGTCCTCCGGAAGCGCGCGACGTCGACAGACTGTTAATGAGGCTGATGACGGTCAACTACCGCAGTGACGACACAGCAACAGAACGCCGGTCCATCTGCTGCAGCGGCGCTTCAACCGGACGGAACACAGCACCGCAGCCAGAACCAGAACCAGAACCAGACTGTTGCTGCTTCAGTCTGACGTCACCTCCTCCAGCGGACACATGAACTGTTGATGACAACCATGTTGCTGCAATCTGAGATACTGCAGCAACCTGTCTGACAGCAACTCCAGGTACGGCAACTCGATGATCAGAACCAGAACCAGCAGTCACTGCAACTCGATGATCAGAACTAGAATCGCTACTGCAGTGTCGCTTTGAGCTGAAAGGAGACCGCGGCAACCAGCAACTGGTGATCAATATTCACCAGGAAGGACGGTAGCAACTCAACCTGTAACAGCTGCATCTCCAGCAATGTGGAAATAACCTTTGGATGTTAAACGAGCAACATGTTGCTACAACCTGTGGGAGACTACAGCAACTACAGCAACAGGAAGTAGTAACAGGACAGTGTCTTGGTTCAGTGTGAGGGAGGCTTACAGCAACGCAACCTGCAGCTACATCTACAGCAACACAACCTGCAACTACATCTACAGCAACACAACCTGCAACTAGATCTACAGCAACACAACCTGCAACTACATCTACAGCAACTACATCTACAGCAACACAACCTGCAACTACATCTACAGCAACACAACCTGCAACCAGATCTACAGCAACACAACCTGCAACTACATCTACAGCAACACAACCTGCAACTACATCTACAGCAACACAACCTGCAACCAGATCTACAGCAACACAACCTGCAACCAGATCTACAGCAACACAACCTGCAACCAGATCTACAACAACACAACCTGCAACTACATCTACAGCAACACAACCTGCAACTACATCTACAGCAACACAACCTGCAACCAGATCTACAGCAACACAACCTGCAACCAGATCTACAACAACACAACCTGTAACTACATCTACAGCAACACAACCTGTAACTACATCTACAGCAACACAACCTGTAACTACATCTACAGCAACACAACTTGCAACTACATCTACACCAACCAACAACCATCACCTGAGCCTCCATCATCACCAGGTGAGCAGCAACATGTCACCATTTCCTTGTTTTGTCCTGAACCGATCAGTGATGATGTCACAGCCTCAAGGATGATGTCATAGTCTCAGGTGGGGTGGTCACCTGTCCACCTGTCTGGGATTATTTGCAGATCAATAACGAGTGTTTCTCCAAATAGGAACCTGAGCATCACTGCAGAAACGAAAGCCTTTAATTAACAAAAATAAAAACATCTGACATCACAAAAAATAAGTTTGACTTCAGGAAACAGACCAGACTTTCAAAATAAAAACATCCTGACAGATGTGATCAATACTCGATCAATGATTGAACTGCAGCTAAACTGAGTTCACCTGTCTGAGGGGAAGGAAAGATCCTGATCGATCCTTAATGATCCTGATCGATCCTTAATGATCTTGATCGATCCTGATCGATCTTTAATGATCCTGATTGATCCTTATTGATCCTGATCGATCCTGATCAATCTTTATTGATCCTTAATGATCCTGATCGATCCTTATTGATCCTGATCAATCTTTATTGATCCTTATTGATCCTGATCGATCCTGCTACAGACTGAAGGAGTTACAGCGTGTTTCTGATCAATAACGTGATGTCTCATTGGCTGAGCTGAAGTTCAGGTTCAGGTAAACCTGTTGCTATAGCAATGTCAGCATCGCTGCCCCCGTTTCCTTGTTATATAACAGCTGCAGTCTATTAATACACAGTGTGTGTGTGTGTGTGTGTGTGTGTGTGTGTGTGTGAGTGTGTGTGAGTGTGTGAGAGAGTGTGTGTAGCAGCTCAATGATTTGTTGTTTGCATTAAAATAGTAAATCAGAGAAGACAGTAAACAACAACAGGATGAGCTGTCTCTCTGTCTCCGACCTGTCTCTCTGTCTCCGACATGTCCCCCCGTTTCTCTCTAGATGGACATCTGGTGTCCTGCTTGGACTGATGGACGTACTCTCAGACTGTCTCACTGATCAGCTGATCTGGAGTCAGGTGTGTCTGCAGTGTGGTCTCCTTGGAAACAAAAGCAGGAAGTGTCCTGTTAGAGCTTGAAAGGAAAAACAGTTCTTAAAGTCTAGTCACAGTATTTTTACTCTATAGTATTCTGCAGTACTCTGTAGTACTTTGTAGTACTCTGCAGCACTAAGGAGGTTGTCTGTGGTACTATGCGGTACTATGCAGTATTATAGCGGTACTATGCAGTATTATGCAGTACTATAGAGGTACTATGCAGTAGTGTAGAGGTACTATGCAGTACTATAGAGGTACTATGCAGTATTATGTAGTACTATAGAGGTACTATGCAGGACAGCACTCTCCTTTTATTTACTGAAGGAGTACTTTATTTGCTTGTTTGTTTGTGTTTTACAGTCAGGTGACAGCCTCATTTAAGCCCCACCCACCACTGTCCCTCCCCCTGCTTCAGGTAAAGATGACAGCCAATAGGATGAACCAGCTGAAGGAGGAGGAGCCAGGCCGGGAGATGGAGGGCAGGGTGAGATTTCCCATCATTCCTCCCTGCAGTGACCTCATCACATCAGAAATACTTCAAACTTTTTATTTCAAGTTCTGAACTGGTGTGGATGAACAGTCCGACAATCTTTCAGAACCGGGGTCCACCTGTGGTGCGTTCAGGGTCATTAACACTGTTGCAGTGCGTTCAGGGTTATTAAGTCTTGGTTGTGGTGCGTTCAGGTGCAGACCTGGGCTCAGTCTCTGGTTTACACTCTGGAGGAACTCGAGTGTAAAATCTGCTACAACCGTTACGACACCCGCAGCCGGAAACCCAAACTGCTCGGCTGCCTGCACCGAGTCTGCGCCAAGTGCCTGAAGAAGATGGTAGATATGGGTGAGTTTAACTCCCAGGCGAGGGTGAGTTTACCTGCCAGGTGAGTTTCTCGAGACGAATCTTCGGCAGGACATGGACCAATCAACAGACACCATACTGGTGGACCAATCACATTACAGCATGTTGGTGATGCTCTTTCATCATCCAGTGTGTCATGTGACTGTTTTCAGGAGACTCTTCGCCCTCCATCATCAGCTGTCCCTTCTGTCGCCACGAAACACACGTCCCTGACGAGGAGGTGAGACATTAATTTACTAACAAGGTGAGACATTAATTTACTAACGAGGAGGTGAGACTAATTTGATAACAAGGTGAGACATTAATTCACTAACAAGGTGGTGAGACATTAATTTACTAACAAGGAGGTGAGACATTAATTTACTAACGAGGAGGTGAGACATTCATTTACTAACAAGGAGGTGAGACATTCATTTACCAACGAGGAGGTGAGACATTCATTTACTAAAAGGTGAGACATTAATTTACTAACGAGGAGGTGAGACATTAATTTACTAACGAGGAGGTGAGACATTCATTTACTAATGAGGAGGTGAGCCATTAATTTACTAACAAGGTGAGACATTCATTTATTAATGAGGAGGTGATACATTAATTTACTGACAAGGTGAGACATTCATTTACTTACAAGAAGGTGAGACATTCATTTACTAACAAAGTGAGACATTCATTTACGAATGAGAAGGTGAGACATTCATTTACTAACGAGGTGAGACTTTAATTTACTAACGAGGAGGTGAGACATTCATTTACTAATGAGGTGAGACATTCATTTACTAACAAGGAGGTGAGACATTCATTTACTAATGAGGTGGTGAGACATTCATTTACTAAAAGGTGAGACATTAATTTACTAACGAGGAGGTGAGACATTCATTTACTAATGAGGAGGTGAGCCATTAATTTACTAACAAGGTGAGACATTCATTTATTAATGAGGAGGTGATACATTAATTTACTGACAAGGTGAGACATTCATTTACTTACAAGAAGGTGAGACATTCATTTACTAACGAGGAGGTGAGACATTCATTTACTAACAAAGTGAGACATTCATTTACTAATGAGAAGGTGAGACATTCATTTACTAACGAGGAGGTGAGACTTTAATTTACTAACGAGGAGGTGAGACATTCATTTACTAACGAGGAGGTGAGACATTCATTTACTAATGAGGAGGTGAGACATTCATTTACTAATGAGAAGGTGAGACATTCATTTACTAACGAGGAGGTGAGACTTTAATTTACTAACGAGGAGGTGAGACATTCATTTACTAACGAGGAGGTGAGACATTCATTTACTAATGAGGTGGTGAGACATTCATTTACTAAAAGGTGAGACATTAATTTACTAACGAGGAGGTGAGCCATTAATTTACTAACAAGGTGAGACATTCATTTATTAATGAGGAGGTGATACATTAATTTACTGACAAGGTGAGACATTCATTTACTTACAAGAAGGTGAGACATTCATTTACTAACGAGGAGGTGAGACATTCATTTACTAACAAAGTGAGACATTCATTTACTAATGAGAAGGTGAGACATTCATTTACTAACGAGGAGGTGAGACTTTAATTTACTAACGAGGAGGTGAGACATTCATTTACTAACGAGGAGGTGAGACATTCATTTACTAACAAGGTGAGACATTCATTTACTAATAAGGTGAGACATTAATTTACTAACAAGGAGGTGAGACATTCATTTACTAATGAGGAGGTGAGACATTCATTTACTAACGAGGAGGTGAGCCCTTAACGAAGAGGTCATGGTGCTCCTCATTCCTCCTCCCCTTCTTCTTCAGGTGTGGTTGATGGAGGACGACCGACACATCCTCGCTGTTCTGTCCTGTCAGAACCGAGCACGGCGAGGAGTAGCAGCAGGAGGTGGAGGGGAGGTGGTGTTGAGTCCCACCAGTCTGACCGGTGAGTATCCACGAGGAGTTTGTTTGCGAGTGTTTTCATTTTTGTTCTCCCGACGTAAAGTTCTCTGTCTGCAGCAGGAGGAGCAGGAGGAGGCGTGGACGGGTCCCACCGCTCCTCAGACTGTCTCGTCATCACCATCATGGAGCTGCCTGAGGAGTCTCCGTCCTCAGACTCACTGAGCATGCTCAATGTGGTTGGTCTGTACCGCCCCTCCAGCCTGGATTCGCTACCTTGCAACCTGCCGGCTCAGAAGTGTCGCGCCTGGACGTCACGTAGCTTCCCGCGCTGCCTGCTGGGGGCGCTGTGTCTGGTTAGTACATCCATAACCAGTCCAACCAGTAACCACAAGCAAAGCCAGGTGTCTGTGTACAGGTGTGATTGTTCAGGTGTGATTATTCAGTTGTTGTTTGTTCAGGTGAGTTTGTTCAGGTGTGTTTGTTCAGGTGTGTTTATTCAGGTGTCGTTTGCTCAGGTGTGTTTTTTCAGGTGTGTCTGACATCAATGCTGCTATGTTGTCCAGGTGTACTTCAGCTCGCTGCCTCTGGGGATCTACCTGCTGATGATCAGTCAGCTGTGGCTCGGTGTGGTTCTGGTCAGCCTGGTTCCGTCCACGCTGCTGCTGCTCGTCCTCTACGGCTTCTGTCAGTGTCTCTGCCACGAACTGATGGAGGCGTTCGCCAGGCGCACACACACGCTGCCATGACGACGATGACAACAACGCAGTTAGGTCACATAGTGTGACCATGACAACAGCATCAGACAATATCAGTACCCGCTGCCATGACGACAGCATCGCAACACAGTGCCATGACAACGACATTATGACATGCTACCATGGCAACAACAACAGTACAACGCACTGCCATGACGAGGATCACGTCACGACAGGTTGCCATGATGACCAAACTACACAATGTAGCCATAGCAACAACAGTGACAAACCAACAGCATGGCAACGATGGAAACTACAACAGAACACTGGACACTAGAACTACAACCCCCTGAACACCTGTAGACAGACTCACCAGACTCTGACATCACTCTGACCCCTTTTCCTTTGAATACCAGCACCCCCCCCCCCCCCTTTGTGTTCAGCTGATCAACTCAGACTGACAGTCGGCCAATCAGAGGACACGTCTGTATGCTGACTTTAAAGCTGTCGCGGAGTGAGTCGCCGCCTCGTGCAGACTGTAAATATTAACATGTTAAAGAAACTGTTAACATGTTGTATGTAACATGTTCTAAACACATGTATAAATGTTTGTGATTGTGTAGCTCAGCAGTTCATCAGACCCTCCTGGCTTCTGTCCTCACTGTCACATGACTCTCACCATCCAGTCCTGAGACATTATTAGTCTAGCTTAGCACAAAGACTGAAAGTAGAGGGAAACTGTTAGCCTAGCTTAGCACAAAGAACTAAGACTGAAGGCAGAGGGAAACTATTAGGCTAGCTCCATGAGTAGAGACATAAAACCCCTGTGACCAGTTGGAGACTTTAAACAGCTAACTGGTTAGCAGCTTTGGAGTTCAGTCGTCCTCCACGAAGTCTCAGTTGTTGTTTTTTGTGATGGTTTTTTTTTCCTGAAAACATTGGAGACATTCTGTAAAGTCTGAAGTTAACTGGAGAGTCAATGTGTGAACCCAACAGTGTTCATGCTAAGCTAGGCTAATAGCATCTGTTCTCAGTTTTCATGCTAAGATAGGCTAACAGTCCTGCTTCCTGTCTGCTGCATTATGAGTGAAGAGCTGAATTCTGTGATGATGATGATGAAGAGCGTCAGTTAATGTGTCACTTCTTGTCTGAGTTGTGGGTGGAGCCTGTGGAGGTTCAGCTGTAGAATCAGGTGTTACGGCAGCGCCTCCCGTTGACCTGTGATGATAATGAGGAATAAAGAATAAAGTAAATGATGAAAGCAGTTTTACTGTTTAATGAAATCTGAGAGACGAAGACGTTCTGTTGCTGGACGAGAGACGAGAGACACCTGAGCTGGTCCTTCTGCCTCTAAATCACCGGGACGAAGGTTACCTGGACAGGTGAATATGTTCCAGGGAAGGTCTCCTGCCAGGCAGCACTGAGGGTGAAGTGGAGCCCGCTGAGAGGACTCAGCTGCTCTTGTTAATTAAAAACACTTCCTGTCCCCCGAGAGGAGAGAAGAAGAGTGTTTATAGAAACGCTGCTCAGTCCTCCACCACAGAAGAAGACGGAGGACCGAGTCGTGATCAGCAGCAGGTACGATATTTACTCCATGTTCACGATGTTTACTCCGTGAGTTTACTCCTCCTAACCTGTCTCCTCCTCCTCCTCCTCACCTGTCGTTGTCTCTAACTCCTCCTGAACTGTCTCCTCCTCACCTGTCGTCATCCTCTCCACCTTCCTCCTCCTTCTCACCTGTCTCCTCCTCCTGTCTCCTCCTGTCTCCACCTTCCTCCTCCTCACCCGCCTCCTCCTGTCTCCTCCTCACCTGTCATTGTCTCCTCCGCCTCTGTCTCCTCCTCACCTGTCTCCTCCTCATCCTCAACTGTCGTCGTCTCACCTGTCGTCATCGTCTCCACCTTCCTCCTCCTACTCCTTCCCCTCCTCTCCTGTCTCCTCCCCCGCCTCTGTCTCCTCCTCACCTGTCTCCTCCTCATCCTCTTCCTCCTCAACTGTCGTCATCGTCTCCACCTTCCTCCTCCCGTCTCCCCTTCACCTCTCTTCGTCTCCTCCTCACCTGTCGTCACCTGTCTCCTCCTCCTCCTCCTGTATCAACCTTCCTCTTCCTCTCCCTCAGGTGGATGATGACATCATGAGTCGGTGGCGTCGGTCAGTAGATGAACTAGCAGCGCGTCGTAGACAACAGGGTGAATGTGAGCGCGCTCAGGACGCTCTCAGTCGGGTCACTTCCTGTTTCCAGCAGCTGGCGGTGTCTCTCGGCAGCTCGGCGGACGGCAGCTTCCTGCGAGACGAGATGGACGAGACGAGAGCGCTGGCTCACCGCATCTGCAGCGGTAAAAACACACCTGTCTGTCTGCCACCTGTCTGTCTGCCGCCTGTCTGTCTGCCACCTGTCTGTCTGCAGGTCTTTGCCGCCGCCTGCTGCGCCTGTTGTCAGACTGTGACTCCACCCGCTCAGGTGTGGAGGACAGACAGGTGTCGGAGCGTCTGTGGGTTCTCTTCCTGTCGGCGTTGGAGAGCTTCCTGTCTGATCTGCATAAAGTCAACGATCTGATTGGACAGTTCCCTCTGACTCAGCGCTACAACCGCCGCTCACTGGTCAACACAGGTCAGCTGATCACGACACCGTTCTTTCTAACGGAGACCCGAACCTCCTGAGAACCCTTCAGAACAGAACTTGGACGTCTCTAGGAACCTCCAGAACTTGTCCAACATCCTCACCTGTCTAACCTCCCACCTGTCTGTCTCTTGTCTCTCAGGATGTATCGACGGGGTGGTGGGCGTGGCTGCACGGGTGGCTTCAGTCCAGGTACCATGGCTCACCTTGGAGGAGGAGCCTAACCCTGATCTGACCAATCACATCAGAGGACTGGAGGCCATGCTGAGTGAGATGCAATCAAGAGTGAGAACATGCCCTGTTAGAACCTATTAGAACGTATGGAAACAGACAAGGTTCAGATCCAGAACACCACAGACCAGAACCCTGCAGGTCCAGTAAGACCTGCTGACTGGTGTGGTGAGAGGAGCAGTGCATGATGGGAGGTCCCTCAGCAGCAGCAGAGCAGCAGGAGGGTTCAGGTCACCTGAGCAGGTGTAACTGAGTTTTACCTGGAGAATGTGGTGGTGTTCATTTGGACCCGTTGGTGTTCTGCAGGTTCCTGTTGCGTTCTGGTCAGTGGAGGCGACCCAGCCGGCGTGGGCCGAAGCTCGCGGTGAGATAGACGAACCAGACGACACCCTGGAGGACCTGATGGAGGTCGAGGTCGTCGCCAACACCAACAAGATGGCCGCCTGCTGCGGATTGAGCTGTGTCGGGTAGAGGCTCAGCGTCCATCAGACATCCCAGAATAAAAGTTTAGAGCTGCGGCGACAGACGAGGGATTCAAGTCACACAGGAAGTGAAATGTTAAAATCAGGAAGTAGTTTCCTAACAAGCTCATGCTCTCAGATGAAGTTCTGATTTTAACATAAATCTTTGTCAAACTTAGAGGATTCAGAACATTTGATGTGTTCTTTCTCCAACAGACTGGAACCCCGTCAAAATAAAAGCACCACACTATACAACCTGTGCTCTGAATGAAATGTTTGGTTCTTTACCCATCGTGGGAGGGTAGCTCTGCTGCAGTGCATCATGGGAGTGTAGATTTATTGGTATTAAATTTTGATCCATGTGCCACTTCATGTTGTCACTGCAGCTAACGAGGCTAGCGCCTGTTAATGTCAAAGTTCAAAACAAACAGCGACAGATTTCAGTTTTTAATCTCCTGATCCATTTGACAAGAATTCTAATAAATAAAGAAAATCCTCCAGTTTCACTGACTGATCAACAAAATCAGATTTAAAACGTAAACACAGCGGAGGGAGGATTCAGCGGAGAAACGGATGCGTCAGGAATCAAATGGAGGCGGCGTTGAATTAAGAACTTTATTTAAACAGCGAGCCGAGAACATAAAAATATTTTACAAACAGAAGACGGACAGAAGAAGAAGAAACGAGGAGCTGCGTCACTTCTGGAAGGTCGAGTGGAGATGAGCTTTAAAGGCTGCAAGACAAGAACAGCAGTCAGAAATACATCTCATCTCCCATGCTGCGTTCAGGAGCCGTCGGGACAAAGGAAACCCCATCGATCAGATTAGCGTTTGGATTCAGCCAATCAGCAACAGACGGCGTGTTTGTTTCTCGATGTGACGACCCTGAACGCAGCAGTCCGTTCCTGGTTTAAAGGTTCCATGTTAAAGTTTGAGGTTCTCACCATCCGGGTTCTCCCACAGTTCTGCAGCCGTCGTGTTCAGAGGACTCTCGTTGTTCGGTTCTACACGGGAGAACAAAGGTGTTTTTACCGTGTGGAACAAGTTGTCCTCGTTAACCTGGTAGAAGAGGTTAACCTGGTAGAACTAGTTACCTCCCAGCAGGCTCTGGATGGACAGCAGGACGGAGCGGACGTCGTACAGCGCGGACCATTTGTCTTTCAGGATGTCCAGACAGATGAAACCTTGATCGTCCACATTGGGATGAAAACACGGAGTCACGAACTTCACACGAGGAGCCTGATACGGATAACCGGCCGGAAAGTCGAGGGACAGACGG
>NW_027185235.1:553771-601271 GCF_022577435.1 Embiotoca jacksoni | reverse complement strand
TGATTGGGGAGCAGCAACGACCGGAAATCAAAACAATGTTTAATGTGACGTCACAATTCCAAAACATATGACCACAAAAAACATGAAATGAAAACAAATAAAAGGAATGTCAGACATGTAAAAACATCAGAGAAGAAAACTGAGAGAAAAATCAACATTTATTTTGTTACAGAAACAAACATAAATTAAAACTGCATGCAGTGATCTCGGGGGTCCAGCGGGTCAGGGGTCCAGCGGGTCAGGGCCGCCAGCTCCACGACGTGCAGCACACGAGGCTCCGCATATTCCCGCTTGCAGTTTACATTTTTTTCTCGATCTCGTTCCTTATTCTTCTTGAAAAAAAAATTGGCTTTTTTGGCAGCTTTAACATCTTCAAAAACTCATGAGAGTTGGTGCCTGACGCAAGTGCAAAGTTTCGTGAGGTTCGGAGCATCGTTTGACCTTAAACATCGACTTCCTGTGTCACGGCGAAACATCAAACATCGCCCTGGCTGTACTATATACTATATACTATATACAATATACTATATACACAATATACACTATACAATATACTATATACTATACAATCTACAATATACTATATACAATCTACTATATACTATATTCAATATACTATATACAATATACAACATACAATATACTATATACAACATACAATATACTATATACAATATACAATATACTGTATACAATATACTATATACTATATACAATATAAAATATACAATATACAATATACAATATACTATATAATATATACAATATACTATATACAATATACTATATACAATATACAACATACAATATACTATATACAACATACAATATACTATATACAATATACAATATACTGTATACAATATACTGTATACAATATAAAATATACTATATACAATATACTATATACAATATACTATATAATATATACAATATACTATACACAACATACAATATACTATATACAATATAAAATATACTATATACAATATACAATATACTATATAATATATACAATATACTATTTACAATATACTTCATACTATATAATATATACCATATACTATATACTTTATACAATATACTATATACAATATAAAATATACTATATATAATATACTATATACAATATACAATATAAAATATACTAAATACAATATACTATATACAATATACTATATACAATATACGATATACTATATACAATATACAATATGCTACATAATATATACAATATACTATATACAATATACTATATACAACATACAATATACTATATACAATATACTATATACTATATACTCTATACTATATAGAATATACTATATACAATATACAATATACTATATACAATATATTATATACTATATACAATATACTATATGCAATATACTATATACAATATATGATATACGATATACAATATACAATATACTATATACAATATATTATATACTATATACAATATACTATATAATATATACAATATATAATATACTATAGACTATATACAATATGCTATATACTATATACTATATACAATATACTATATACAAAAATGAACCTTTTTCTGAACTGACGTATGCCTCAAGTGGAGATCAAACCCAGTTACTTCTCACTGAGGCAACTGCTCTAACCACTGCACCACTGTGTCATACTACAGCATGTCATCCGAAATATGAAATAAAAAGTCATACTATAGTGTGACCGAGCGGCCTGGGTTCATGTAACGGAGCACTTATAATACTGTAATAAGCGGAGTCGGGCGACCAGACATCTCATTCAGCCCACGGCTTTTCTCTTTATTTTGTGTTCTCCTTCTTTCAACCAGAGGCGGGAGTTGCTTTGCCTCTATGGCAACCCTGAAGGGACATATCGTTTCACTATCTTCTGCACCGGAGAACGAGTCGCGACAGCAGAAACTGTTTCACGGAGTTCACTCAGAGCTTTCAGCGACTCTAACTCAACAAGTAAAAGATTCTACTTCACCAAGATTGCTAAGGCAAATCTGTGGTGCCGTGGTTCGCACTGTTGCCTCTCAGCAAGAACATTTGGGGTTCAAGCCCCCACTTTGTCATGATTTAAAAAAAAAAAAAAAAATCATACTATGGCCTGTTGTCCAAATTATGAAAAAAAAAAAAGTCATACCATAGCATGTCGTCCAAAAAGTGACCCAAAAATGACTTTTGGGTCACTTTTTGGCTGCCAAACTCTTTTGATAACTTTTAATTCCAAACATGTTAAGAGTGCACAGACTAAATTTCAAGTCGGTCCAACAAAATCTGTAAGAGTTCGTTAAAATACAACGTGTGAATCGCCAAAAATTCAAAATGGCGGACTTCCTGTTGAGTTGACGTAATGGTGAATCTGAACTTTTTTGTACATCTCGATGTGATACACATGTCCACTGAATTTCGTGCATGTAGGTAAATGTAGCCACCGGGGCATCTCTTTAGGGGGCGCTAGCGAGCCATTTGGCCACACACACTCGCAACTCCACTAAAATAGGAAATTTTTCGCCAGGAGACACGCGTGTACCAACTTTCATGAGTTTTTGAAAATGATAAAGCCTCCAAAAATGCAGTTGTTTACAGAGAATTATAATAATAATCGCTTGAATAACAATAGGGCTTTCACACCATCGGTGCTCGGGCCCTAAAAATATTTATGAAAGATTCAAAGGACACGAGAACAAATAAAGTCATTTTCCTGTTTGATTTCCATCAGTGTTGCACTGTTGTACTGATTGTTGTACTGATTGTTAGGTTAGGTTAGGTTAGGTTAGGTATTTACTTTATTAATCCCCGAGGGGAAATTTTTTTCGCTACAGCAACATACAGAAGCAATAAGATAATAATAGAATAATAGAAAAGCAATAAAATAGCAGTAAAAAATATAAAATATAAATATTATATAAAATGCACAGTATATACAGTATATACAGTACAGTATATATCTATATATATTGTATACAAACAACCAAGAAACACAGTCAACAGTGTTATTGTTGTGTGATGGATTTTGCCAGAGGTGAGTTATTGTACAGACTTATTGCAGTCGGCAGGAATGATCTCCTGTATCTGTCCTTGTGACAGCGGAGCTGGAGGAGTCTTTTGGAGAACGTCCTCCTCTGTCCCTGCAGCAGGTGGTGGAGAGGGTGGTCAGGATTATCCAATATGGATAATAGTTTGTTCAGCGTCCTCCTCTCCACCACCTTTTCCAGGCTGTCCAGTTTGTAGCTGATGATGGAGCCGGCCTTCTTCACCAGTTTGTTAAGTCTGTTGGTGTCTCCGGCTCCAATGCTGCTCCCCCAGCAGACCACAGTGAAGTACAGTTCACTGGCCACAACAGATGGTAGAACATCTCCAACATCTCGCTGCACACATTGAAGGATCGAAGTTTCCTCAAGAAAAAGAGTCGACTCATCCCCTTCTTGTAGACAGCGTTGATGTTGGTCTTCCAGTTCAGTCTGTTGTCGTGGAGACACCAGGTACTTGTACTCCTCAACCATGTCCACCTCCTCTCCCAGAACTCTCAGCGGTTGTGGAGCCGTCGTCTTCCTCCTGAAGTCGACCACCATCTCTCTGGTCTTGGCCACGTTCAGGAGGAGGTGATTTCTACCAGCCCACTCCACAAAGTCCTCCACTACTGCCCTGTACTCCTCCTCCCGTCCATCCCTTATACACCGTCCACTGCAGAGTCATCAGAGAACTTCTGCAGATGTCTTGACTCTGAGTTGTTCTGGAAGTCAGTGGTGTATAAGGTGAACAGGAAGGAGACAGAACAGTTCCCTGAGGAGCTCCAGTACCACTGACCACCGTATCAGACAGCACACTGCCCAGACAGACAAACTGTGGTCTGCCTGTCAGGTAGTCAGTGATCCAGGAGACGGTGGACGTGTCCACCTCCACCACCACCCGCAGCTTCTCACTCAGCAGCAGTGGTTGGATGGTGTTAAATGCACTGGAGAAATCAAAGAAAGTGATTCTCACAGATTCACCGGTTCCATCCAGGTGAGACTGAGCTCGTTGCAGCAGGTAGATGATGGCATCGTCCACTCCCACATGAGGCTGGTACGCAAATTGCAGAGGGTCCAGAGAAGATTTCACCAGCGGCCTGAGGTGGGCCAAGACCAGCCTCTCCAGCACCTTCATCACATGAGATGTGAGGGCAACCGGTCGGCAGTTGTTGAGGCCAGATGGAGTCGTCTTCTTGGGGACTGGAACCAGGCAGGATGTCTTCCACAGCACCGGGACCTCCTCCTGCTTCAGGCTCAGGTTGAAGAGGTGTTGTAGGACCTCAGCCAGCTGGACGGCGCAGGTCTTCAGGACCCCGGGGCTGATGCCGTCAGGTCTTGACTCAGGACTGTTGTACTGACTGTTGTACTGATTGTTGTACTGACTGTTGTACTGATTGTTGTACTGACTGTTGTACTGACTGTTGTACTGATTGTTGTACTGATTGTTGTACTGACTGTTGTACTGATTGTTGTACTGACTGTTGTACTGATTGTTGTACTGACTGTTGTACTGACTGTTGTACTGATTGTTGTACTGACTGTTGTACTGACTGTTGTACTGATTGTTGAAGAGGCGGCGGCATCGACCGGACCCCAACAGGACCAGGCTTGACGGAGACTTGGATGTCAGCCCACGATGTCGTGTGGAGGTCAGACTGAACGGTGTAAATACCTGCTTGGGGGAAACCGAGGACAGGTGAGGAACTGAGGCCCTCTGGTGGGCGGAGTGACACACAAACCACGACAAATTGGAACTAATTTTAGTAAGTTTTTATTTTTTTATTTAAAGTTTTAAAAGTGTGTTGTTCTTATTTTATTTGACTTCATTTATTTTACTGTTTGAAATGAACATACATTCAAACTTGAAAATTAAAATCTGTCTGAATTAACTATTTATTAAAAAGCCTTCAGATGATGTTATTGGCCGTCTTATGTTGAAGTGGTATTTCCGGTTATTTTGGGCGGAAATGAACATCTTATTTTGAAGTTGTGTTTCCTTTTGGTGATTGCGGGTGACTATCTTATTTTGAAACGATGCTTCCGGTTTGCACCCGGCGGCCAAACTCAGACAGAAGATGAACGCGCCTCCCGCCTTCGAGTCGTTCCTGCTGTTTGAAGGAGAGAAGAAGATCAGCATCACGAAGGACACCAAGGTCCCGAACGCATGTTTGTTCACCCTGAACAAGGAGGACCACACGCTGGGCAACATCATCCGAGCGTAAGACCCCGCAGCCGGCTGATCCCCGCGGGCTAACCGGGCTAATGCCGGGCTAACACCTGCTAACACCGGGCTAACACCGGGCTAACACCTGCTAACACCGGGCTAACACCTGCTAACACCGGGCTAACCGGGCTAACACCTGCTAACACCGGGCTAACACCTGCTAACACCGGGCTAACACCGGGCTAACACCTGCTAACACCGGGCTAACACCTGCTAACACCGGGCTAACACCGGGCTAACACCTGCTAACACCGGGCTAACCGGGCTAACACCTGCTAACACCGGGCTAACACCTGCTAACACCGGGCTAACACCGGGCTAACACCTGCTAACACCGGGCTAACACCTGCTAACACCGGGCTAACCGGGCTAACCGGGCCAGGTTTAGAACAGGTCGTTCAGACTGCAGTATTAAAGTGAGACAGAAGTTTGAATGAATGATCAGAGACTGATTATTGATCAGTGGAGGTTTCAGGAGGACATTCATCAATCTGGACTTTTTGGTAAAGAAGCCAAAGATCAGTGACGTCAGACAGTATGTGTCTGTCCTCCTCCTCCTGTCCTCCTCCATCCTCCTCCTGTCCTCCTCCATCCTCCTCCTGTCCTCCTCCGTCCTCCTCCTCCTGTCCTCCTTCATCCTCCTCCGTCCTCCTCCCGTCCTCCTCCATCCTCCTCCGTCCTCCTCCTGTCCTCCTTCATCCTCCTCCCGTCCTCCTCCATCCTCCTCCGTCCTCCTCCTGTCCTCCTCCATCCTCCTCCTGTCCTCCTCCGTCCTCCTCCTCCTGTCCTCCTTCATCCTCCTCCGTCCTCCTCCCGTCCTCCTCCATCCTCCTCCGTCCTCCTCCTGTCCTCCTTCATCCTCCTCCCGTCCTCCTCCATCCTCCTCCGTCCTCCTCCCGTCCTCCTCCATCCTCCTCCGTCCTCCTCCGTCCTCCTCCGTCCTCCTCCATCCTCCTCCCGTCCTCCATCCCTGATGGACAACCTGACCATGTCTCTGTTTGTTTGTCCATCAGTCAGCTGTTGAAGGATCCTCAGGTTCTGTTTGCTGGTTATAAAGTTCCTCATCCGCTGGAACACAAGATCGTCATCAGAGTTCAGACCACACCTGACTACAGTCCACAGGTAACACACACACACACACACACACACACACACACACACACACACCTGACTACAGTCCACAGGTAACACACACACACACACACACACACACACACACACACACACCTGACTACAGTCCACAGGTAACACACACACACACACACACACACACACACCTGACTACAGTCCACAGGTAACAGTTATATTATTTTAACGGGAAGTGATGTCATGTTTCTGACAGGAAGTGATGTCATGTTTCTTACAGGAAGCGTTTACAAACGCCATCACAGACTTGATCAGTGAGCTGTCTCTGCTGGAGGAACGCTTCAGAGTCGCCATCAAAGACAAACAGGAAGGCATCGAGTGACTCCGCCCCATCGTGATGTCACTTCCTGTCAGCAGCTCAGCTTGTCCTCACTGTGTTTGGTTTGTTTTTTTGTAAATAAAGCCTGTTGTCACAGCGTTCAGGGTGTCCTTGATGTAAGTCAGCTGGTGGATGAAGACCAAGTCAAGTCAAACTGGTTTATTTTTATAGAAACAGTTATAACAATAATACAAAAAAGTGGGAAGAGCCAATCAGATCAGAGCTGCTGGTCACATGATCAATGTCTACTCTCTGATTGGCTCGTCATTTATCCAATACTTGGCTCTTACTACAAAACTAAAGGGTTTGAAGGTCAGGGGTCGGCGTCCCTCTGGGCCTCCATGGCTCTCTGCATCTTCTCCACCATCCACAGAGGAACAGAGAACGGCTTCATCTCGTCCATCCTGACATCCGGACAGTCCCTTCAGAGACACACAAACGTTACCATGGCAACCACAAACAGAAGCACCTGTTGAGGGATGAGGGGGTGGAGACGTAGGATCGAGGCCCCTCCCCTCTGTGTTGGTCTGTCGTGGATGTATAAGTTAGACGGACAGTTCAATTTTATTATTACTGCAGAGCAGCTGTCAATCATGATGATTAGTTTTACTAATATCTGCTGACATTGAGTGGGCGGGGCTTATAGCCTGGACTGACTCACCTGTACTCGTCACTGTGGGACAAATCCTGGATGTCCTCCTCAATCAGCAGATAGGCCTGAACACACACACACACACGGGTCAGACTGTCTTAACAAGCACAGCAGGTGTTTTTGGACCAAACAGTTCTCAGGACGTTGTTGAAAGAAAGTGAACTAAAAAGGTTTTAAGGTTTTTTTGCTGAGATGAAACTGCTGACGGACCGAACCAGACCGAACCGAACCAGACCAACGCTCCAGTTAGACAGATACAGTCTTCTAGTTTTCTTAAACATATTTGACCTGTTTGAAGAGTTTCTTTTAAGGGAACCAATAAAAACTAATAATTACATCTAATGTGTGTTTAATGTGTTTAACACGTATGAACTGAATCAACTTGAAGCTGGTTATGATCTGCTGTCCGTTAATTACTGCATTACACCCACCCCCCAAACAACAAGTTCTACTGAGGTCTACTGAGGCTCCACTGAGGTTCCACTGAGGGTCTACTGAGGCTCCACTGAGGTTCCACTGAGGCTCCACTGAGGTTCTACTGAGGGTCTACTAAGGCTCCACTGAGGTTCTACTGAGGGTCTACTAAGGCTCCACTGAGGGTCTACTGAGGCTCCACTGAGGTTCTACTGAGGTCTACGGAGGGTCTAGTAAGGCTCCACTGAGGTTCTACTGAGGTCTACTGAGGCTCCACTGAGGTCTACTGAGGCTCCACTGAGGTTCCACCGAGGTCTACTGAGGCTCTACTGAGGCTCCACTGAGGTCTACTCTAAGGCTCCATTGAGGTTCTACTGAGGCTCCACTGAGGTTCTGCTGAGGCGCCACTGAGGTTCTACTGAGGCCTACTGAGGTTCTACTGAGGCCTACTGAGGCTCCACTGAGGTTCTACTAAGGTTCCACTGAGGCTCTACTGGGGTTCTACTGAGGCTCCACTGAGGTTCTACTAAGGTTCCACTGAGGCTCTACTGAGGCCTACTGAGGTTCTACTGAGGGTCTACTAAGGCTCCACTGAGGTTCTACTGAGGTTCTACTGAGGGTCTACTAAGGCTCCACTGAGGTTCTACTGAGGTTTACTGAGGGTCTACTAAGGCTCCACTGAGGTTCTACTGAGGTCTACTGAGGGTCAACTAAGGCTCCACTGAGGCTCTACTGATGGTCTACTCACCATCTTCCCTCCTGTCGCCCTCATGTGGTGTCGCTCTGCCAACCACTGCTTGTCCTTCGCATCTGCTGCATACTGACACACACACACACACACACACACACACACGCACACACACACGGAGTACAGCAGATAGAAAGTCAGAAGGATCATGACATCACTTCCTGTTTCTCTCTGATGAAAGACAAACAGGTTTTACCTTGAACAGGTCGGCGTGTTTGATGTAGATCCTTCCTCTGGTCCCGCCCATCCCCAGCGCCCTGCAGTGACATCACAACAACACACGTTGTTTACACTATATTGACATGTTGTTTACAGTATATTGACATATTGTTGAATTGTTGTTGACATGTTAATGTGTTGTTGACGTGTTATTGATGTGTTATTGACATGTTGACTCACTTGTTGGCCCTGGAGCCCAGAACAAACGTGCTGCTGTCGTTGAGTCTCGATGGGTCCCACTGAAACAAGCAGTTGATACAAACATGATGATCTCTGTTCTACTTATTGATCAACCTGACAGTGACACAGCACCCCTGTTGTCATGGAGACACACATTAAGTCATGTCACTGTGTTGCCAATAAAAAAAAGCTGCTGCAGACTGAGGAAGAAGAGGAACCTTCATCAGTAGTATATAATGTCCGAGTCTGCTGGCAGGAAGTCGTAGTGAAACAGGAAGTCAGACGGCCTTGTGGGATATCACTGTATAGAACTGTTAAACTCTCCCTCCTCCCTCATCATCATCATCATGTTCATCAGCCTCAGGTTCAGGTTTATATTCATCTTCACAGCAACTACACACACCTGTAACATTGAAGAATTGCCCCATCTGCTGTGATATTTCAGGTACATCAGTGTGTATGAGTTAGTGGGAACTGCTCCTTTAACGGACTCACCTTTGGCCCCTCCCTCTTGATGGGATCAGATTTGAGCTTCACTCTGAGGACAGACACAGTCATTATCAGGTGTGATAACCTACCTGGACAAAGTTGATGTCAGCTGTCAGGTACTCACTGAGAGAAGCTCATTGGTCGATCAGACGAAGCAATGGCACCTGGACGACTCTTCCGCTGAGGACACAAAATAATCAGGGTGAACGACCTCACCTGAACACCTGACTCCTGAACACCTGACTCCTGAACATCTGTCACCTGAACACCTGACTCCTGAACATCTGTCACCTGAACACCTGACTCCTGAACATCTGTCACCTGAACACCTGACTCCTGAACATCTGTCACCTGAACACCTGACTCCTGAACATCTGACTCCTGAACACCTGACTCCTGAACATCTGACTCCTGAACACCTGACTCCTGAACATCTGACTCCTGAACACCTGACTCCTGAACATCTGTCACCTGAACACCTGACTCCTGAACATCTGTCACCTGAACACCTGACTCCTGAACATCTGTCACCTGAACACCTGAACATCTGTCACCTGAACACCTGACTCCTGAACATCTGTCACCTGAACACCTGACTCCTGAACATCTGTCACCTGAACACCTGAACATCTGACTCCTGAACATCTGTCACCTGAACACCTGACTCCTGAACATCTGTCACCTGAACACCTGACTCCTGAACATCTGTCACCTGAACATCTGTCACCCGAACACCTGAACATCTGTCACCTGAACATCTGACTCCTGAACATCTGTCACCTGAACACCTGACTCCTGAACATGTCACCTGAACACATGAACATCTGTCACCCGAACACCTGAACATCTGTCACCTGAACACCTGACTCCTGAACATCTGTCACCTGAACACATGAACATCTGTCACCCGAACACCTGAACATCTGTCACCTGAACACCTGACTCCTGAACACCTGACTCCTGAACATCTGTCACCTGAACACCTGACTCCTGAACATCTGTCACCTGAACACCTGACTCCTGAACATCTGTCACCTGAACACCTGAACACTGGTAAAGAGCAGGTGTATGATATCTGTCTGTCAGCAGGACACATGACGGGTCAGAGGTCACAGTACCTTCTTCAATAGGGGGCTACCTCTGTGACCTGCGTCTTCATCAGCAGGTCTGGACCTCTGTCAGGACACAGAGAACAGATCAGAACCGGATCACAACTGGATCAGAACCAGCTCAGGGTGTAGCCTGCTCCTGCTGTTCTGATTGATCAGTCTGACAGCTCCTACCTTGGTGGTGACTTCTGGTCCTGCCCTCTTCACCTCGCTCTCTGGGAACAGCAGTTTGGCCTGGTGATGACATCACAGGAAACCATGGTAACCAAACAGACAGACAGATAAGGTTAAAGGTTATGATGATGTTATAGTGACATTTCTATCTATACACACTGGTGCGAACAGCTGGTCACATGACCAGGAGGTTAAGGGGTCAAACAACAGGAAGTGATCTCACGTGTTCCAGAACGTTCCTGCAGGCCTCCTTGATCAGCTGATCGGTCTGAACGTCGTCTCCAACGTTCTCCTTCACGTTCTCTGCTGCCTTCTCAAAGAACTGCAACACAAACACAAAAACACCTGTCCACACCGGTTCACACTTTACCCCGCCCCTCCCCCTCCAGTATGACCTCTGACCTTGTGGTACTTCCTGAACACGGCCATGATGTCATCATTGAAGCTGGGTTGAAGCACCGCCCTCAGCAGGTCCATGGACACCTGAGGATCAGTGTAGCTGCACACAGGTACGAACATGTCAGTATGATATCAGAGCCCCGCCCATTGTTTACACTTCTACTTCCTGTTCTGTTCCTGAAGTTGACTGCAGGAAATGATGTAAAAACAGCCCAGCAGAACCCGTCAGAAAACTGGGTTCTGACGGTTTTCTGACCCAGCACCCCAACAGATCCCGTCAACACCCGTCAGAACCCAACAGATCCCGTCATCAGAACCCAACAGATCCCGTCATCACCCGTCAGAACCCAACAGATCCCGTCATCAGAACCCAACAGATCCCGTCATCAGAACCCAACAGATCCCGTCAACACCCGTCAGAACCCAACAGATCCCGTCATCAGAACCCAACAGATCCCGTCAACACCCGTCAGAACCCAACAGATCCCGTCATCAGAACCCAACAGATCCCGTCATCACCCGTCAGAACCCAACAGATCCCGTCATCAGAACCCAACAGATCCCGTCATCAGAACCCAACAGATCCCGTCAACACCCGTCAGAACCCAACAGATCCCGTCATCAGAACCCAACAGATCCCGTCATCAGAACCCAACAGATCCCGTCAACACCCGTCAGAACCCAACAGATCCCGTCATCAGAACCCAACAGATCCCGTCAACACCCGTCAGAACCCAACAGATCCCGTCATCAGAACCCAACAGATCCCGTCATCAGAACCCAACAGATCCCGTCAACACCCTCAGAAGTCCTGACCTGACTGCCATGTGTGAGCGTCGTCCTCGTCTGTGAATCTGTCGGTGTTTGATCATCAAGTTCCACGGCTTCTGGACACAAATACAAAGAATGATCTCTGAAGAGTTCTTCTGGCAGCTCACATCGTCAATGTCAACATAACATAATATAATATAAAATAAAAAAAATCGAATCTAATATAATAATACAATACAATACAATATAATATAACATACTATAAAATAATATATAACAATATAATATAAAATAATATAACACTATTATATAATGATATAAAATAATGTAATATAACATAACATAATATAATAATATAAGACACTACAATATAACAATATAAAATAATAATATAAGACACTATAATATAACATAACATAATATAATAATATAAGACACTACAATATAACAATATAAAATAATAATATAAGACACTATAATATAACATAACATAATAATATAAGACACTATAATATAACATAACATAATAATATAAGACACTATAATATAACATAAAATAATAATATAAGACACTATAATATAACATAACATAATATAAAATAATATAAGACACTATAATATAACAACAATAATATAAGACACTATAATATAACATAAAATAATAATATAAGACACTATAATATAACATAACATAATATAAAATAATATAAGACACTATAATATAACAACAATAATATAAGACACTATAATATAACATAACATAATATAAAATAATAATATAAGACTATAATATAACATAACATAATATAAAATAATAATATAAGACACTATAACATAACATAACATAATATAAAATAATATAAGACACTATAATATAACATAACAATAATATAAGACACTATAATATAACATAACATAAAATAATATAAGACACTATAATATAACATAACAATAATATAAGACACTATAATATAACATAATATAAAATAATAATATAAGACTATAATATAACATAACATAATATAAAATAATAATATAAGACTATAATATAACATAACATAATATAAAATAATATAAGACACTATAATATAACATAACAATAATATAAGACACTATAATATAACATAACATAATATAAAATAATAATATAAGACTATAATATAACATAACATAATATAAAATAATAATATAAGACTATAATATAACATAACATAATATAAAATAATATAAGACACTATAATATAACATAACATAATATAAAATAATAATATAAGACTATAATATAACATAACATAATATAAAATAATATAAGACACTATAATATAACATAACAATAATATAAGACACTATAATATAACATAACATAATATAAAATAATAATATAAGACTATAATATAACATAACATAGTTCCATCCGGGTATCCGGGCTGTGTCAGCAGGCTAAGCTAACTCCTTAGCCGCCGTTAGCTGTGGTTCTTACCGGGGTCTGCTCCGGCTGCTCTGGCCCGTCTTGCTCAAGCCAGTCCCGGCCTCCTTCACTACGGTGGGCTCCCATTGTGGAAACAGTACTTATCCAGTCCGGTCCGGTCCGGTCCAATCCGGTCGAACTGAGCTCCCTCTGCTGGGCTAAGAACAGCTAAAGCTAACTGCGGCAGCTAACGGTGTTTAATCTCCGTAGCAGAAGTTACAGACTCCCGGTACCGGTTCGGTCGGAGACCGGACACTGTGATTCACCGAGAGTCCCGGACCACCGATAACACACCGATGATCAATAACCGACTCTCAGCTTGACTTTTGTTTCCAGGAGATCAAACTCCGGCTTCTTCCGGTTTTGTGAAGGGAATAGCAACAACTCTTCCGGTCACTATCACTTCAAAATAAAAGCTTCACAAATCGTAAATCTAGTTTTAAAGTGAAAATAATGAACAAAAGATTTCCGTTTGTTTTCCAGACTAGTTTCACTTTCCGATGGAAGAATTTTCAAAAAAATTAAGAAATGTAGTCTAATTAGATAATCGGAGGAGATTTACAGGTTTTTTTTTCCCATTTTATTTGGTGATTTGTTGAACTGTTTCAAGTGTATAGTTTCCATAGAAACATAAAATAAAAATCATGTTTATCTCACTAATTTCAGATTTTATGAAGAACAAGTTTCTGCAGGTTTACAAATTTAAGACTTTTATTTTTTACATAAAATACAATTTAATGTCAGTTTGATGATTCATTGAGTAAAATCAGGCTGTTAGAAAGGATTCATGGACTTTTCTATCATCTCTGGAATAATCAGCTGTTCATCACATGAAGCGGATGTTTTCTTCTCTGAATCAGTTTATTGATCATAACCAGGATTTAAAGCTACCGGATGAATTCAGAGGATTTTATAGCCGAGGTCTGCAGGACAGAAACATGTTAAAGAGATGAAGAACAAACCGCTTCAATCGATCAGATTCCGATCAATAAAATATGCTGCAGCTTCATTGGTTCTGATGGTTTTCTTGTTGTTCCACCTTCTGTGGACAATAAAGTCATTTTGTCTTGTGTGTGGCGTGTTCGTTCAACATGTTTCACGTAATCTCATTTTCTCAGCTGGAAAAAACTCGTTCTGCGGCTGAATCGTCGACAAGAAATTAACCATCAGAGGGAACTTCCTGGTTCCGGTGGTCATGTGACTGTTTGTGGCGTATGATTGGAGGAGCAGAAGACGAGCTGCAGCGGGTTGGATATATTTTTACTGTAGAGAAGCTGCAGTTTGTCTGCAGGCAGGCCGAAGGGCAGACTGTATTTACATTCTGCAGCTGAGAGGACCCTCAGACAGGCCGGACCACTTACTGTTTACAGCCACACACACAAACAAACAAACAAATATGGTTCACTGAAGAGAGACACCGTCTGCTGGAAAAACACATCTCCAGTTGGTTTCCTTCAGTCTGTAACCATGACGACGCTTCATACAGAACATGCGTGGGAACAGTCCAGCATTAGCCTAGCTTAGCACAAACACTGGCAGCGGAGGGAAACTGTTAGCGTAGCGGTAACTTCAAACAACTAACACACGTACTGACGAAAATGTTGTACTGTTCCTTTAAACTAAAAAACAGCTGAAGGAGAACACAGGAACACTGAGAACATGGAGGAACACAGAGAACAAGGAGAACAGGGAGGAACACAGAACATGGAGGAACACGATGGAATATGAAGGAACACAGTGGTGGAACAGCTGATGGTTCTGCTGCAGCACCAGTCCCTAGAGGTTCTGGAGGCAACATGTTTGATACAGAACCAAGAAGCTGTTATTCACACAGTACAGCTAAGATCTTCTTAGAACACTTTGGTTTAGAACAAACTAGAACAGACGGCTCTGATTTAGAAATGTTAAATTAAACCAAATAAAAAAGGTTCTTCTATTTTCAGTTTAACAGCAAAATAAGGAACATCTCGGTCCGACTGTACATATCTACACCAACCGATGTCACGCAGAGACAGATGCCCGATAGAACCGCTGCCGGCCAATCAGAGAGGGGGGAGCAGTGTCGGGTAACAAAGTGGGAGGAGCCACGGTTCCTCAGTCCTTTTATCGGTTTAAAGATTTCAAACAAACATTTCTCTGAAGGACGTTTGTCAAAATATTTCCACAAAAAAGATTTTATAACAAACAAAGGAAACGTAACATCTCAAGAAAAAGTGAAAATATTTTTCTAAATGTCTTAACATTTTGCACTTTTATACATCAACAAAAACCTCATAAAGCCACAAGTAAAAAAGACATGCGGTGAAGCAAGCGGAGACAAACATTAGTCAGGAGGAACGTTCACATGAACGCAACATTTTTAATTTAACAAAAGTACAGAAACATTCATGACGAACTGACAGAGAAATGAGTAGGAACCCTGAACGCTCCTCCCACTTAGCTCCTCCCACTGCAGCTCCAACATGGACGATGACCTGAAGCTCCACCCCCTCCGTGTCTGTCCTCGTTCACCAGTCAGAATCCGACTCCTAGTTTTGACTCCGCCTCCTCCCAGTAATTATGACCTCACTATGAAAGCTTCGCTTCCTCCTGCCTGTGGAATAATAAATTTCCCACAATGCACCACACCCGGAGCGCAGTGCAGCACTGATTGGCCTCGCCATTCGGGGGAAGCGGGGCCAGAAGCAGGAAGCCACTGGATTGTGTGACTCAAAGAAAGACGAGTTCAATAGAAACGATAGCTGCCTTGTCAACCAATCACCAAGCCCTGTCGGCGTGAGGACCAATCACCAAGCCCTGTCGGCGTGAGGACCAATCACCAAGCCCTGTCGGCGTGAGGACCAATCACCAAGCCCTGTCGGCGTGAGGACCAATCACCAAGCCCTGTCGGCGTGAGGACCAATCCCAGGTCCGTGACATCACGGGAAGGTTTTTATTGCTGGAGCTCCGACACGTCGCTGCCCGCTGATTAACATATTCTTCTTATTGGCTGCAGTGGTTGTTGCTGAGCAACAGCAGCAGCTACACCTGGATGTAAATCAGCTGCAGGTGAAAGAAAAGCTCCAGAACTTCGAACAATCGGAACAGTTGATGTGAGCAGGGACGAATCAGAGAGAGGGGACAAAGTGAAACCCAACCGGACGACAGGATTAAAACTGCCCCCGCCCTCTGCTGGCACCTGGAGAAATGCATTGTGGGTATGAACTGAGGGTGTGCTACAGGTGCTGGTCAGGGACAATCCGAACAGACAAGACGACGGTCAGAAAACACAGAAACCTAAAAGTACTCTCCGAGAGGCGTGGTCACTACAAGCCCCACCCCTTTACACGGCAGCCATCTTGTCTCCAGGACTGCTTCTGCTGCTACTGCTGCTGCTGCCACCGCCGCCGCTGTTGTTGTTGTTGTCATGGCTACCAGGTGACATCAGGCTGCTCTGTGTCTTATCAGAGGCCTTAGGGGCGGAGTCTCTGTCTCCAGGAGCAATGTGGGCAGGGCCAGGGGAGGACAGGGAGGAGGTCCGGGACAAGGAGGGGCGGTACGCCGTCGTCAGCTCGGCCAGACGTTCCGGAGTCGGAGCCCACTTCAAAAAACCGGCGTCGTTCTGGAGGAAGAGTACTGCAGTACCGTGTACCGCCCGGTAGTACATCTCATCCCTGGAAGTACACAGAGGAGTACTGTGATGTGGAGTATCAGGGCAGCACCAGCAGTACTACAGTGTAGTACAGTGTAGTATAGCGGTAGTACAGTAGTGAAGGCTCTGCGCTTGTCGTCTCCACCAACAGTTCTTCTCTTCTATCTCTATGCTGTCCTTTTCTCTCTCTGCTCTCCTCTCACCCCAACCGGTCGAGGCAGATGCTCCGCCCACCTCTGAGCCTGGTTCTGTTAACAGAAGCTCCGCCCACCTCTGAGCCCACCTCTGATCCTGGTTCTGTTGGAGGTTTCTTCCTGTTAAAAGGAGTTTTTCTTTCCTCTGTTGGAGGTTTTTCTCCCTTAAAGAGGAGTTTTTCCCTCCTAGCTTATGTGGGAATTGTTGAATTGTTGGTTTCTCTGTATAATGTTGTAAAGTCTTGCTGTAAAGACTTTAATGTGTTAAGTGCCATGAAATAACCTGTGTTGTGATTTGGCGCTATATAAATAAAATTGAATTGAATTGAATAGTAGTACAGCAATAGTACTGTGTACTGTGTGGTAGGAGTACCTCTTGCAGACGTGCTGACTCCCTGAACGGTATTCGTGCTCGTAGGCCGGAACACTCAGCTGGTGACGGAGGAACCGACTTCCCTCCATGCGGGTCAGAGCCGGGGTCACGGGGTCACGCCACTCAGGGACGAACACGATGAAGGACAGAGGCTCCGAGGACCGGTCCAACAGGTCCTGCAGGAGACACAGGCAACGAGGAGTCCACAAACCAGAACCAGCCAGTACCGACCGATGTGGACCACAGACCAATGTGGCCCACAGACCAATGTGGACCACAGACCGGTCCATGGTGGTGTACTCACCTCAAAGTGCGTCACCATGGTTTCCATCATCTCCTCACAGAACGGAGGGTTGGCTTCAAACGAACCGCTGACCGGACAGAACGACAGGAAGGGCCTGGAAACACACACCGGTTACACACACTGGAAACACACACCTGTTACACACACACACACCTGTTACACACACACTGGAAACACACACCGGTTACACACACTGGAAACACACACCTGTTACACACACACACACCTGTTACACACACACTGGAAACACACACCGGTTACACACACTGGAAACACACACCTGTTACACACACACACCTGTTACACACACACTGGAAACACACACCGGTTACACACACTGGAAACACACACCTGTTACACACACACACACCTGTTACACACACACTGGAAACACACACCGGTTACACACACTGGAAACACACACCTGTTACACACACACACCTGTTACACACACCGGTTACACACACCTGTTACACACACACACCTGTTACACACACCGGTTACACACACTGGAAACACACACCTGTTACACACACACACCTGTTACACACACCGGTTACACACACCTGTTACACACACACACCTGTTACACACACCGGTTACACACACTGGAAACACACACCTGTTACACACACACACACCTGTTACACACACACCGGTTACACACACTGGAAACACACACCTGTTACACACACACACCTGTTACACACACACTGGAAACACACACCGGTTACACACACTGGAAACACACACCTGTTACACACACACACCTGTTACACACACACTGGAAACACACACCTGTTACACACACACACCTGTTACACACACCGGTTACACACACCTGTTACACACCGGTTACACACACTGGTTACACACACTGGAAACACACACTGGAAACACACACACACCTGTTACACACACACACACTGGAAACACAGCAGTACTACACAGGGACAATGTCATATTCAACACCTGAGCAGGTCTCAGGTGTGTGTCCAGGTGTGGTGGCTGTCTCACCCTCTGGATCCGAAGAAGCCGTCAATGTCGGGGAAGGCAGAGCAGAACTGTTTGAAGTAGCAGTTGAGCGGCGAAGCAAAACACTCGAAGGAAACCCCAAACTGTCGGTTCAACGCTTCAAACAAAGACACCGGCAGCGCCCCCTGCAGACCCGTCCCCTCGTTAGCACCGCTGCCAAACATCTCCTGGACACAAACACACATGGTTATCTAAACCGTCACCAAAATGACAGCTGCTGAAACACGATTGGCTAACAGAGAGTCAACTGACCTGGTATCTCTTGAGCATGCACCACACTCTGGACAGGAACTTCTCAAACCGAGGATCATCTATACAGCTGTACCTGTACAACAACTCCTGGACCAGGAGAGACAAACAGGCAGTCAGAGACAGACAAGCAGTCAGAGAGACAGACAGGCAGTCAGAGAGACAGACAAGCAGTCAGAGAGACAGACAGGCAGTCTGAGAGACTGCGGTTGGTACACGGAGTACTGCGGTCAGTACTGACCAGTTTGCTGAAGTGTCCTCGGTTGACCTTGACCATCTCCCCTCTGAAGCGCAGACAGGCCACGTCGTTTTCGAAGTGCAGCTCCACGCGGGGGAGGAGGGGCGACGGGATCGCCAGGCGTACCGGGTAACAGTAGACGAGGCGGGACTGCGGCGGCGACGCACACGCCTCTGAACAACACAAACACAGCAGTCAGGTAAAGAACACATGGAGGCCCACTGCACACCGGACGGGAGGCTCAGGTGTGTGCGCACCTGTAGGCGGGTCCTGCAGCAGGCTCAGGTGTGTCTGTCGCAGGCGGCGGCTGTAGTCTGCAGACAGCTGGTAGATCTTGGAGCAAATTCCCTCCACAGAGTCTTTGGCAACCGCAGCGACGTGCGGACCACACTGCTGCCTCAGGTGCTCCAGACGGTCCTGCACATATGCAGGTTAGAGATGCGACTGTCAGCAAACACGCAGGATTTCATCATTTACGTTCATAATATTGTTAACAGATTCAGAGAATCTGGAGAAACCGCTGAACACAAGGGACAAGGCTGGAAACCAAGATTGGATGGTGGTGATCTTAAAGTTAAAACTCTCCAAAGAAGAAACCAGATAGAAACATGATCCAGAAACACCGCCGCCTTCTCTGGACCGAGATCATTGAAGATGGACTGAGGTGAAGTGGAAAACTGTCCTGAGGTCTGATGGATCACAATCTGAGATTCTGTTTGGAAATCATGGACGCTGCATCCTCCAGGTTAAAGAGGAGAGGGACCATCCAGCTTGTTATCAGCTCAGTTCTAAAGCCAGCATCTGTGATAGTACAGGGATGCATTAGCGCACATGGCATGGGTAGCTTGAACATCTGGAAGGAAGCATTCATGCTGAATGATATATTCAGGTTTTGGAGCAACATATGCTGCCATCCAGACAACGTCTCTTTCAGGGAAGGTCTTGTTTATTTCAGCAGAACAACGTCCAACCACATTCTGCACGTATTCCAACAGCATGGTTCTCTAGTAGAAGAGTCCGCTGATAAACTGGCCTCCTGCAGTCCACACCTGTCAATCATTGAAAACATCTGGAGCATCAGGACATGAACAATACAACAAAGGAGACGCTGAAATCCTACATAAGGCAAGAATGGGACCACATTTCACTTTCAAAACTCCAGAAACTGCTTTTTAAAGAAGAGGTGATGCAGCACAGTGGTAAACATGACCCTGTTCCAACAGTTATAAATATTACCAGAACTTAATTATTTCTATTTTTCTGGGGGTACAAACAAATTGGTTGAGGTCATGTCAGAATAATTATGTAGAAGTAATAATTCATCTTTTTCACACTTTCTTTACTTAATTTCATCACTTTTTACGAAAAACAAAGCTTTTTTCAACAAGCTGGTAAACTCCCGGCAAATTCATCGATGACAATAGCTGACATCACCCAGAGGTCACTGCAGATCAGAGTCAGAGGCAGAAAAGGTCGAAGGTCACAGGTTACCATGTAGTCCTCCTTGCTGGCGGAGTGATCTCGGCGCAGCCAGCTCATGGTGTCTTCAGCGTTCCACTTCACCACCTTCCGGCTCTCCGGACTCGCATTCCTGCGCAGGTCAAAGGTCAGAGGGCTCGCTACATCAGCCCTCCCACTGGCTGCTGATGTCAGCAGGATGAAACTCTGATTGGTCGGCTGAAACTTACCTGGAGTCGATCATTTTTTTGGCCGCTTCGGCATATTTAAACAGCAACTTCCGAGCTTCTTCTTTGTACTTAATACGAGACAACCTGAGAACACAGAACATAATCAATACACTGTCAATACATGATCAATAGACCCTCAATACACGGTCAATACACCATCAATACATGATCAATACATCCTCAATACATAATCAATACACCCTCAACACACGATCAATAGACCCTCAATACACGGTCCATACACCGTCAATACACCCTCAACACACGGTCCATACACCCTCAATACACGATCAATACACGGTCCATATACCGTCAATACACGGTCAATACATCGTCAATACACGATCAATACACGGTCCATACACCGTCAATACACGATCAATACACAGTCCATATACCGTCAATACACGATCAATACATCCTCAATACACGATCAATACACGCTCAAAACACCCTTAATACACGGTCAATACACGTCAATACACCCTCAACACATCCTCAATACACGGTCAATACACGATCAATACATCCTCAATACAAGATCAATACACCCTCAATACATGATCAATAGACCCTCAATACACGGTCAATACGTCGTCAATACACAATCAATACACTGTCAATACACCCTTAATACACGGTCAATACACCGTCAATACACCGTCAATACAGTCAATACACGATTAAATACATCCTCAATACACAATCAATACACCCTTAATACACGATCAATACACCGTCAACACAAGGTCAATACACCGTCAATACACGATTAAATACATCCTCAATACACGATCAATACATCCTGAATACACAATCAATAAACCCTCAATACATGGTCAATAGACCCTCAATACACAGTCAATAGACCCTCAATACATAATCTATACACCATCAGTACATGATCAATAGACAGACAGGTACCTGATGGGGATGTCGTTCATCACCTCTCTGAACATGGACGGGGAGATGACCGGGTCACAGTCGCTGGGCAGTAAGGGGTCATGACCTTTGTCGATCACTTTTCTTTCCAGTAGCCAACGATTAAACGACTCCCGAGGCGGATCAATACCTGCACCACAGACAGACAGACAGACAGGTGGTTAGACAGGTGGATACCCCGCTAACAGGTGCCCGTCCCCCCCCGCTGCAGTCCTACCTTCCCTCTGGTGACACAGCTCATGGTAGTGTTGCCGTAGTTTGGTGACCAGCTGAGCTCGCTGCAGCTCGATCTCGGGGTGGGGGGGCAGGTGGGTGGCGGGGGCATGCTCTCTGATGACGGCGTTGGTCTGGACGTCCAGGTCCCAGTAGATACTACAAACAACAACAAACAGTCTGTCAGTCAACAACCAGCTGCGACGGAGACAGGAGGGGGCGTGGCCTTTACTCACACAGCTGGTCTGTATGGAGCAGGGGCGGGGCTTGGGGTGGTAGGTGTGGTGGATTGGGCCTGTTTGTCCTCAGGGGCGGAGCTCCAAGGTTTGACTCCAGGGGTGCTGGGAGAGATGGGAGTGGTCGGCTCCACCTGGAAACAACGCAGACACACCTGGTCAGGTTACACAACCGCAGTTTCCCAAAAGACGCTAGACCCTTGATCATATGACCAGCTGCAGGGGGCGCTGTTGACCTTAACACGTTTGACGGTGATTGGCACTGCGCCCTGCTCTTCAGAGCTCCTCCTCTTCCTCTGGCCGTTACCCAGGTTACCGTCTCCGCCCTCTGCCGGAGCCGCATTCAGCCCTAAAGGGTCAGACTGCAGACACACAGGTCAGTCACCACAGACAGGTAAATAACCGACAGGTGGCGTCAGTGATTCAAGACAGTAACTCACGATGACATCATGCTGACCCAGAACTGGCACCTCCCACAGGCTCTGATTGGTGAATCTGTTGAAGTAATACGGCCGGTTCTCCCTCCGGGACCAACACTTGGACCACCCGGCCTGGACCAGCTCATCTGGGAGGGAGACGGATCAGAGAGGGAGACACGGGTCAGAGAGAGAGACGGGTCAGAGAGGGAGAGACAGGTCAGAGACAGGGAGACGGGTCAGAGAGGGAGAGACGGGTCAGAGTCAGGGAGACGGGTCAGAAAGGGAGAGACAGGTCAGAGAGAGAGAGACGGTCAGAGAGAGAGAGATGGGTCAGAGAGAGAGAGACGGTCAGAGAGAGAGAGATGGGTCAGAGAGAGAGAGACGGGTCAGAGAGAGAGACGGTCAGAGAGAGAGAGAGACGGGTCAGAGAGACGGTCAGAGAGAGAGAGAGACGGTCAGAGAGAGAGAGAGATGGGTCAGAGAGAGAGACGGTCAGAGAGAGAGAGAGAGACGGTCAGAGAGAGAGAGAGACGGGTCAGAGAGGGAGAGACAGGTCAGAGACAGGGAGACGGGTCAGAGAGGGAGAGACGGGTCAGAGTCAGGGAGACGGGTCAGAAAGGGAGAGACAGGTCAGAGAGAGAGAGACGGTCAGAGAGAGAGAGACGGGTCAGAGAGAGACGGTCAGAGAGAGAGACGGGTCAGAGAGAGAGAGACGGTCAGAGAGAGAGATGGGTCAGAGAGAGAGAGACGGGTCAGAGAGAGAGAGACGGGTCAGAGAGAGAGACGGTCAGAGAGAGAGAGAGACGGGTCAGAGAGAGAGAGAGACGGTCAGAGAGAGAGAGACGGGTCAGAGAGAGAGACGGTCAGAGAGAGAGAGACGGTCAGAGAGAGAGAGACGGGTCAGAGAGAGAGACGGTCAGAGAGAGAGAGAGAGACGGGTCAGAGAGAGAGAGACGGTCAGAGAGAGAGAGACGGGTCAGAGAGAGAGAGACGGGTCAGAGAGAGAGAGATGGGTCAGAGAGAGAGAGACGGTCAGAGAGAGAGAGACGGGTCAGAGAGAGAGAGAGACGGGTCAGAGAGAGAGACGGGTCAGAGAGAGAGAGACGGGTCAGAGAGAGAGAGACGGTCAGAGAGAGAGAGAGACGGGTCAGAGAGAGAGAGAGACGGGTCAGAGAGAGAGAGACGGGTCAGAGAGAGAGACCGGTCAGAGAGAGAGACGGTCAGAGAGAGAGACGGTCAGAGAGAGAGAGACGGGTTAGAGAGAGAGACGGTCAGAGAGAGAGAGACGGGTCAGAGAGAGAGACGGGTCAGAGAGAGAGACGGTCAGAGAGAGAGAGACGGGTTAGAGAGAGAGACGGTCAGAGAGAGAGAGACGGGTCAGAGAGAGAGAGACGGTCAGAGAGAGAGAGACGGGTCAGAGAGAGAGAGACGGGTCAGAGTCAGGGAGACGGGTCAGAAAGGGAGAGACAGGTCAGAGAGAGAGAGACGGTCAGAGAGAGAGAGACGGTCAGAGAGAGAGACGGGTCAGAGAGAGAGAGACGGGTCAGAGAGAGAGAGACGGGTCAGAGAGAGAGACGGTCAGAGAGAGAGACGGGTCAGAGAGAGAGAGAGACGGGTCAGAGAGAGAGAGAGACGGGTCAGAGAGAGAGACGGTCAGAGAGAGAGAGACGGGTCAGAGAGAGAGACGGTCAGAGAGAGAGAGACGGGTCAGAGAGAGAGAGACGGGTCAGAGAGAGAGACGGTCAGAGAGAGAGAGACGGTCAGAGAGAGAGAGACGGGTCAGAGAGAGAGACGGTCAGAGAGAGAGAGAGAGACGGGTCAGAGAGAGAGAGACGGTCAGAGAGAGAGAGACGGGTCAGAGAGAGAGAGACGGGTCAGAGAGAGAGAGATGGGTCAGAGAGAGAGACGGTCAGAGAGAGAGAGACGGGTCAGAGAGAGAGAGAGACGGGTCAGAGAGAGAGACGGGTCAGAGAGAGAGAGACGGGTCAGAGAGAGAGAGACGGTCAGAGAGAGAGAGACGGGTCAGAGAGAGAGACGGGTCAGAGAGAGAGACGGTCAGAGAGAGAGAGACGGGTTAGAGAGAGAGACGGTCAGAGAGAGAGAGACGGGTCAGAGAGAGAGACGGTCAGAGAGAGAGAGACGGGTTAGAGAGAGAGACGGTCAGAGAGAGAGAGACGGGTCAGAGAGAGAGACGGTCAGAGAGAGAGAGACGGGTCAGAGAGAGAGAGACGGTCAGAGAGAGAGAGACGGGTCAGAGAGATAGGTGTGAGACGGTTGTACCTGGAAGCTCAGGTGTTTTGGAGGTGGTGGACGGAGAAAGGGGCGGTCCCTGAGAGGCAGAGCCAGAGGGAGAGGGAGACAGTATCATGGCCGCCTCCCCCTTCACCGATCCCTGGCTGTCATTGGACATCTCTGCTGCTCATCAGAATGACATCGACCTGCCTGGACAGGAAGAGACACGACTTTCAAAGTAAAACACAGATGAATTGTGAGTGACGGGTGTCCAGAGGACATCACGTTTCCTTTTCACCGAACAGGTACACAGAACGAGTCGGTGAACTGACGCCACACACACCGGCGGTATAGAGACAGCGTCATATTGGCGGGTTTTATAGGCATTTAGATAAAGTTATGGCCAGATATGTCACCCATGAACCAGCACGGTGACAGATTTATCTGTAACACGGCGGGAAGAACATCCAGCCCGGACGAAACTGTCCGTTGGTTCTTAAACGGTTTGAAGGCAGATGGCGGCAAACGGACCAAACTCAGTGGTTATATGAGACCAGTGACCGATCAGAAGAAGATAACTCGGTGTGTGTTCGTGTTCGTGACTCTCCTGAGAAATTAACGCGCGCGGTCGATCAATTTGATCGTTTTCTTTCTCATACGCAGAAACGAGCGCCATGGTTACACGCATGCGCCTGGCAGTCTTTCCAAACAAACAGGGAGGAGGGGGAGGAGAGGGGGGACAACAAAAGGCTGCGGCTGCTCCTCCGGAACCCGGACTCAACACAGAGACACTGCAGCCGTCAGTACCGGCTCACCGCAGGGCCAAATCCGGCCAAAATGCCTTAAACACACGGAGCGGGGACGGCCTGCTTTTAACTCGGTCGGTAGCGGCCATTTGCCGCGGCCCGCTCGGTCTGCACTCAGAGACGCAGCTGCCGTTCAGGCGCCACTTCTCTCACAAGATGGCGGACACGCCCCTGCTACAGCGCTGCGCGCCCTTATCAACATTTATGCTTCATACTACGATCTGTGCCTCCCCGCACGCCGGTAACCTGGTTCAACCGAAAGCCGAACCCTTCCGCCGCGTGTGTGTGCGATCGGAGGGGTGCTGCGGGATCGCCTGCCCTTACCTTGACTGGTTAATTTGCGGACAGCTGCGGGTTCTGCGCGCTTGTTTCGGGTCCTCCGCTCCGCTCCCTCCCCGCCTGCTCAGACATCTTTACAGGGACCCGGGCTCAGCCACTGCGCAGGCGCGGCATTTTACCCGCTTCCTGTCCTAATGTGTCCAGTTCTCGCCGCCATATTGAAAAGGTCGGAGGGGCTGAAATCCGATACCCCAGAAAACACCCGAAGTCTGCAGAAAACACCTGAAATGTGGGAAACACCAATAGATACTGAAGACCAAACAAATACATCCAGTAAAAGATCTGTCTTAAAATCAAGTGCGGGGATAAAGACTGAATAAAAATGTATTGTTGTTATGTTTATATTTATCCCTTCACATTTACATTACTTCGTTTTTACATATCAAATTTGATTAATTTCAACATGTCTTTGCTCTGAACCTGTCATCACCAGAGTGCGCTGTTGCTGGTACTGTTTAAAGTACATCAGTGTCTGATATGGGAGGGTTCTATCAGGTTTCTGTTTAATGAAGCCCCCAAAACATCTTTTAAAAGACACTCAAACGTTTAATTTTCCATCCAGCCATTATCTACACCCACTTTATCCTGAGTGGGGTCACAGGAGGGCGGAGCCTATCCCAGCTGACTGAGAGAACTTAGAGAGAACCCACAGAGAACCTAGATAGAACTCGGAGAGAACCCACATAGAACCTAGAGAGAATCCGGAGAGAACATAGAGAGAACCCACACAGGCATGAGGAGAACAAACTCGCCCCAGACGAGGTTCGAAGCCGGAACCCAGAACCTAGAACCCAGAACTTCACCACTTTACCAACGAGGAACGTTTCCTTTAGTTTCCATCCAGATGTTCGGTCCATAAATCAGTTACACAACAGTTCATCAGATTATTATTATTATTATTATTATTTATTTGTTTATTAACCGTCCAGCTCACTGGCGGTCAGCTGCTGTAGAAAATATAAAAGCAGGTCGAAATCATCTGCAGCCCCAAACACGTCTGAGGTCAAAGGTCAAACCGAGCTCTCCTCCTGCAGCAGCAGGTCGACGGCAGCCTCCACGTCCTCCACCACGTGACTCGGCTCCACCAAATCTGGCTCCAGGACCAGGTCCCGGTGACCGTGGAACACCGTCTCTGTGACGCCGCTGTTCTTGTCGCCAGGCAATGGCGAGTGAGGGTTATAGACACCTGTGCACACCTGAGGGCAGGTAGAGAAGACGTGTTAACAGTTGGGAGCAGCTGTTGGTGTCCGAGGTCGGTGAATGTATCGCACTGTTGCAATCTCTCCAAAAGCTTTTATTGTGAAGGGCTGAAAATGCTGTTGCATGGTTTTATGTTTTAATTTTGTGTCCAGCCCATCTGAATATTTCCATCTGTGATACATTGGACTGGTTTAAAGAGAACCATCTGACTGATGCAATAAAAGGATGAAAATAAAACAAATTATCTACGTACCAGTAGGGAGCGACATTGAGCAGCAGACAGCAGATCCTCTTCCATCATCACAGGACTCCCTGTTCCCTGGGCAACCAGCTTGGAGGTGTTTGTCATGGCAGCGTGCTGGTGAGCCAAGTAACGGTTGTACACATTAGCGCCATAGATGTCCGTCATTAGGTTGTCCCTAAGCAACAAAAACAAGGAAGTTTGGTTATCGGACTGTACTGACGGTGTTACAGACGATCAGACGTTGTTACTGACGTTACAGACGATCAGACGTGTTACTGGCGTTGTTACAGACGATCAGACGTTGTTACTGACGTTACAGACGATCAGACGTTGTTACTGACGATGTTACAGACGATCAGACGTGTTACTGACGTTGTTACAGACGATCAGACGTTGTTACTGACGATGTTACAGACGATCAGACGTGTTACTGACGTTGTTACAGACGATCAGACGTTGTTACTGACGTTACAGACGATCAGACGTGTTACTGGCAGTGTTGCTGACGATCAGACGTTGTTACAGACGATCAGACGTAGTTACTGACGATGTTACAGACGATCAGACATGTTACTGACGGTGTTACAGATGATCAGACGTTGTTACTGATGGTGTTACAGACGATCAGACGTTGTTACTGATGGTGTTACAGACGATCAGACGTTGTTACTGATGGTGTTACAGACGATCAGACGTTGTTACTGATGGTGTTACAGACGATCAGACGTAGTTACTGACGATGTTACAGACGATCAGACGTGTTACTGGCGTTGTTACAGACGATCAGACGTTGTTACTGACGCTACAGACGATCAGACGTGTTACTGACGTTACAGACGATCAGACGTGTTACTGGCGTTGTTACAGACGATCAGACGTGTTACTGACGTTACAGACGATCAGACGTGTTACTGGCGGTGTTGCTGACGATCAGACGTTGTTACTGACGTTGTTACAGACGATCAGACGTTGTTACTGACGATGTTACAGACGATCAGACGTTGCTACTGACGATGTTACAGACGATCAGACGTTGTTACTGACGATGTTACAGACGATCAGACGTTGTTACTGACGATGTTACAGACGATCAGACGTTGTTACTGACGATGTTACAGACGATCAGACGTTGTTACTGACGATGTTACAGACGATCAGACGTGTTACTGACGTTGTTACAGACGATCAGATGTGTTACTGATGGTGTTACAGACGATCAGACGTTGTTACTGACGATGTTACAGACGATCAGACGTGTTACTGACGGTGTTACAGACGATCAGACGTTGTTACTGATGGTGTTACAGACGATCAGACGTGTTACTGACGGTGTTACAGATGATCAGACGTTACTGATGGTGTTACAGACGATCAGACGTGTTACTGACGGTGTTACAGATGATCAGACGTTGTTACTGATGGTGTTACAGACGATCAGACATGTTACTGACCTTGTTACAGACGATCAGACGGTGTTGCTGACGATCAGACGTTGTTACTGACGGTGTTACTGATGATCAGACGGTGTTACTGACGGTGTTACAGACGATCAGACGTTGTTACCGACGGTGTTGCTGACGATCAGACGTTGTTACTGACGATGTTACTGACGATCAGACGGTGTTACTGACGGTGTTACTGACGATCAGACGGTGTTACTGACGGTGTTACAGACGATTTGGTTACCCAACAGCGTAGACGGTGGTGAGCTTGCGGTTGTGGTTCTGGCGCCGGAGCACCTGCTCGGCGTACTGGTACGTGAGCAGGCCGGGTTTTCCCAGCAGCGCCTCGTACTGCAGCTGTCGACCTGTCAACTTCCTGTAGACTGACTCCAGACACAGCAGGAACATCCCATGACCGAACCTGCGGCAACACAGCAGGGTCACGTGTCAGCAGCGATATCAGGGAGTCCCGCCCTCCACCTGACAGCCAACAGCAGGTGTCTAGTTGTTACCGTGGTGATGGAGCCTCGGCCATCCACAGCAGGTCCATGTTGCAGGCGAGGACGGGCAGCTGGGTCGACAGCTGGGTGTCGTACTCACAACCAGGTCTCCCATTGGTCAGGAGCACGTCCATCAGCAGCTGCAGGTTGGTCTCCCATCTGATTGGCTCCCCAAACAGAATGATCGCTATGGCAACACAGAAAATCAGTGAGGAAATTCACCAGAGTGAAAGCAAGTAAATATAAACGATAGGTAGAGGGCGCTATCACCCATCTGTTCAGCGCCCCCCGGTGTCTACAGTCTGACAGACGTTAGGTTAGGTTAGGTTAGGTTAGGTTAGGTCGTTACTTTATTAATCCCAGAGGGGAAATTTGTTTGCTCCAGCAGCATACAGGAAGCAACAGATAATAATAGAATAATAGAAAGCAATAAAATAGCAGTAAAATAGCAGTAAAAATATTAAACATAAAATGCACAGTATATACAGTACAGTATATATCTATATATATTATATACAAACAACCAAGAAACACAGACAACAGTGTTATTGTTATGTGATAGATTTTGCCAGAGGTGAGTTATTGTATAGTCTAATTGCGGTCGGCAGGAATGATCTCCTGTATCAGGAATGATCTCCTGTATCTGGAATGATCTCCTGTATCAGGAATGATCTTCTGTATCAGGAATGATCTCTTGTATCAGGAATGATCTCCTGTATCAGGAATGATCTCCTGTATCAGGAATGATTTTCTGTATCTGGAATGATCTCCTGTATCTGGAATGATCTCCTGTATCAGGAATGATCTTCTGTATCTGGAATGATCTCCTGTATCAGGAATGATCTCCTGTATCAGGAATGATTTTCTGTATCAGGAATGATCTCTTGTATCAAGAATGATCTCCTGTATCAGGAATGATCTCCTGTATCAGGAATGATTTTCTGTATCTGGAATGATCTCCTGTATCTGGAATGATCTCCTGTATCAGGAATGATCTTCTGTATCAGGAATGATCTCTTGTATCAGGAATGATCTCCTGTATCAGGAATGATTTTCTGTATCTGGAATGATCTTCTGTATCTGGAATGATCTCCTGTATCAGGAATGATCTCCTGTATCTGGAATGATCTCCTGTATCAGGAATGATCTCCTGTATCTGGAATGATCTCCTGTATCTGGAATGATCTCCTGTATCAGGAATGATCTCCTGTATCTGTCCTTGTGACAGCAGCTGGAGGAATCTTTTGGAGAACGTCCTCCTCTGTCCCTGCAGCAGGTGGAGAGGGTGGTCAGGATTATCCAATATGGATAATAGTTTAATAGTTACCTTGTATCTGGGGGAGACTCTGCAGAGGAGAGGACTGAAACAAACAAACAAACACAAAAACAAACAAATAGTGAGCACATTCCGTTCAGTTAAACATCAAAAATATTTATAATAAATCAGGAAGTTAGAAATAAAACTGCCTCTGAAGTTCGTGTTTGTAAAACCACCAAACTTGGACAGAGCGATATTATTGTTGTAAAGTCTGAGGCAGCCCTGGAACTATGGGCGGAGCCAGTGGGGAAATGTTAGTGATACAACGTGGACACTCAGGTGAGCTGATGTTTTCTGAAACTGATCGGCTGGATGTTCAAGGTCTGACAGCAGAGCTCTGAACGAAGAAACATAAATATCAAGACATTAAACTGAAAATTGTTTTCTGTTATGAAACATAATTTATTGAGTGAAACAGTTTTGGTGCCGACGGTTGCTGTGAAGCAGGAAGAGTAAGAGTTTGAAGGTCGTGTTCATTTCAGTCTGATTGGTTCTAAAAAAAACAAGTTAATAAAGAGACACAGACGACGTCCGTCACAGATTCACTCTCAAACAGGAGTTAAACCTTAATTCAATGCATGCTGAGAACTGTAAGTCGATGCACATAAGCTAACGATGAGTTTACTAATCAGACGAAGAGATTGTTTAATAAAAGTGATGATGAGATTTTACAGAACAGTTAAACATCAACTGTGACATGTTCACTTTAGTTTTCACTTTAAATGATCAGTTCGTAAGGCGGGCTGTTTGTTTGTTTGTTTGTTTGTTTGTGCTGCAGAACATGTATGTTCCTGTTTTTACTGTCAGACCTGGACTCCATCACCATGTTAAACTGGTTTAAATGTTCAGTTCAGTCTTTAACACATCTGGAAGTAAAAGTTTGACTAAAAGAATAAAAAGCATCAGCGTGAGTAACAACAGCTTTATTGATCTGTAGATGATTTATTGATGCTCAGGTATCAACTGTTATCAATAAGACTCTCTGTCACTGGTTTTAAACAAGAGCTCAGCTGCCTGCAGAACGTTTACAGTCTATTTACTAATGATGGTTCAAACCACAACTGGATCTAAACTTTAAAGGCTCGTCTGCAGTACTCACAGGTGAAGTGGGCTTCCTGTTGTGGTCCACCATGTCCAGCAGGGGGTGCTGCTCTCTGAGCTGCTCGATGGTCACCACCTTCTGAAAACCATAACTGAAGAAGACAGCTAAGGAGTCCAACACTCAGATCAGACTTTAAAAAAGGGATATCACAGATTAAACAGCTGATCAACCAGCTGACTCACTGATCAAACAGTTTATCAAACAGCTGATCAACCAGCTGAATCACTGATCAGTCTGAATGCAGATGAACCTTGGTGACCTCATTAGTGCATATTATGAAACATATATTGAATTGTTTATATTTTCTGTTTGAATCATTTAATAAACTTTAATATTTAGAATCAACAGTAAACGTGTGTTTAATATTTCACATGATGTCCTTATGATGCTTTTTGTGTTAGACTTTTAAAACTCTGATCTTTGAGTCGATCTAAAGGGCGACATGTTGCAGATTAAAATATCAGGGTGGCGTTAAATCATGAAGCAGTGATGTCATCAACCATCAGTGATGTCATCAACCATCAGTGGGGTCATTAACCATCAGTGATGTCATCGTTGGTTTGTGAACGTTATGAATCCTCCAGTTCAGATTCTGTCCGTCACCATCTTGATAGTTCGGAGCGGTTTGGAGCAGGAAGTGACCATATTTGGACGAGCTGGGGGAGGAGCCAGCGGTGGATCTGACCGATCTGATCGGAAACCTGACGATACTACGTCCCGCCCACCGATAGCTGTAACCAGACTGCACCACAGGCCTGTCAATCAAACAGACACGCCCCCAAAAACAGGTCTTCTTGAATCTTCTTTTCTAATGAATGAGGGATTATTTTCAGATGGACCTCCAGAAAACTAATAAGAAGGAGTGACTTTAGCTAACAACACCGAGATAACTGATGGACACATTTTATTCACTTTGGATTTGATGAGAGAAGTTGAATGGGAGTCTATGGAGCCGGAGGCTTTTTGGAGCCGACCTCTAGTGGCACTCGCTGGTATTGCAGCTGAAGACACTTCTGGATCAGAACCATTTTACAGACCTGAAGCTACGAACTCTTTTATAAACAGTTTGTGGAGGTAATACACACAGAGCTGACTTGACCAGGTCAGGGGTCAGAGGTCATCTGTGAAGGATACGTTTGGGCGATGTGGGTGACCGGTCCCTGGCCTGACACCAGGACGCATTTGTCATGGAAACTCTTCATCATTTGCAAAGGACTGTGGGAAAGAACCACCTGCTCCGGGGCAATCTACAGAGAGACAGGTCACATGACTGTGTCGGCCAATCAGAGCACAGCAAAACATTAAACACACAACACAATGAAATAAATAAACATGTCGAAAAAACAGCTGGTTCTGTTGTAAGGTTCTATTATAAGGTTCTGTTGTAAGGTTCTGTTATAAGGTTCTATTGTAATGTTCCATTGTTAGGTTCCGTTATAAGGTTCTGTTGTAAGGTTCTGTTTTGAGGTTCTATTGTAAGGTTCTGCTGTGAGGTTCTATTGTAAGGGTTTATTTTTAGGTTATATTGTAAGGTTCTATTATAAGGTTCTGTTGTGAGGCTCTGTTATGAGTTTGTATTGTCAGGTTCTGTTGTAAGCTTCTGTTGTAAGGTTCTGTTGTACGGTTCTATTATGTTCTGTTGTAAGGTTCTGTTGTAAGGTTTTATTGTAAGGTTCTGTTGTAAGGTTCCGTTGTAAGGTTCTGTTATAAGGTTCTATTGTAATGTTCCATTGTTAGGTTCCGTTATAAGGTTCTGTTGTAAGGTTCTGTTTTGAGGTTCTATTGTAAGGTTCTGCTGTGAGGTTCTATTGTAAGGGTTTATTTTTAGGTTATATTGTAAGGTTCTATTATAAGGTTCTGTTGTGAGGCTCTGTTATGAGTTTGTATTGTCAGGTTCTGTTGTAAGCTTCTGTTGTAAGGTTCTGTTGTACGGTTCTATTATGTTCTGTTGTAAGGTTCTGTTGTAAGGTTTTATTGTAAGGTTATGTTGTAAAGTTCTGTTGTAAGGTTCTATTGTCAGGTTCTATTGTAAGGTTCCGTTGTAAAGTTCTATTGTAAGGTTATGTTGTAAGGTTCTGTTGTCAGGTTCTATTGTCAGGTTCTGTTGTAAGGTTCCGTTCTATGGTTCTGTTGTAAAGTTCTGTTGTCAGGTTCTTTTGTAAGGTTCTATTGTAAGGTTCCGTTCTGTGGTTCTGTTGTAAAGTTCTATTTTAAAGGTCTGTTGTAAGGTTCTATTGTGAAGTTCTATTGTAAGGTTCTGTTATGAGGTTCTATTGTCAGGTTTTATTGTAAGGTTATGTTGTAAAGTTCTGTTGTCAGATTCTGTTCTCAGGTTCTCTTTTAAGGTTCTGTTATGAGGTTCTATTTTACGTTTTTATTATAAGGTTCTGTTATGAGTTTCTATTGTAAAGTTCTATTGTAAGGTTCTGTTGTAAGGTTATATTATAAGGTTCTATTGTAAGGTTTTGTTGTAAGGTTCTATTGTAAAGTTATATTGTAAGGTTCTGTTGTAAGGTTATATTATAAGGTTCTATTGTAAGGTTTTGTTGTAAGGTTCTATTGTAAGGTTCTATTGTAAGGTTCTGTTGTAAGGCTTTATTGTAAGGTTCTGTTTTAAAGTTCTGTTGTCAGGTTCTGTTCTAAGGTTCCGTTGTAAAGTTGTATTGTCAGGTTCTGTTCTGATGTTCTATCTGTCCTACCTGGACGTCCAGCAGGTGAGACAGCTGCTGAGCCTTGTCGTGTTTCTGACAGCTTCCTGCGTTGGTGACGAACACGACAGGAAACAGGAAGTTGTTGTTTTGATCGACAAGTTTCCTAAAAGCTCGTCGAGCCGCCGGAATCACAGAACCTCCACGGAGGAGGACACCATCCACATCGAAGAGGACGCCCACCTGACGGAGACACAGAGAGAGACAGACAGACAGAGACAGACACAGGTTTATGTCCATTCAAACAAAGTGAAATTTTAAAGCCAATCAGTCATTAGTTTGAGTCCAAGTCCTCATAGTCCAGGTCCCTCAGAGTCCCCCAGGTCCTCAGAGTCCGCCAAGTCCCCCCCCCCTCACCTGTCTCCTGGTGCTCAGGTGTCGGACCGTCTCCTTCAGGACTCTTTGACACCACATTACTCCGTCTGTCCTCCGACAGTCTGCTGCTGCTTTATACCACCCAGCTGTGATGTCACCGAGGCGGGGCTTCAGCCTGACAGTCCCTGATGTTTATTCATCAGTGATGACACGGAGCCTGATGTTGGTGTTATCTGTTGTCATTTTTGTTGGTGTCTGTCAGCTCTTGTTTGTTCTGGTTGTGTTGTTGTTTCTTTGTTATTGTTGACCCACAGAGACACTCAGCAGGAGGAAATAAAGCAGACTGACCCTTTAAAAAATCAGTTTGTGCTGCAGAACTTTATCCAATAGAACCAAACACTGATCAAAGATCAACAGCTGATCAATACCTAATCAACAGGTGGAGTTACATGACTGAGTCTAAAGATGAGTCTAAAGCCCCACCCACACACCCACCCACACACACACAACTGATGAGATGCAGCTGACACTTCTCTCCTCACATGACATCACGTGCAGCATTCAGCTGTTAATCAGCCAACCACATGTTGCAGAGGGCCACCAATCTACCAATCAGCAGGCAGATTGGAACCACGAGACAGACAGCGACAGAGACAGAGACAGAGATGATACAGACAGACATAAGACAGACAGACAAGAGACAGACATGAGCTCGACAAAGACAAGAGACAGACAGAGACATGAGACAGAGACGCTGCTGTTGGAGCGTCTCCACACTGACAGAACCTGATGTCTGTTGGAGAACGTTAAAGAACCAAGAACATCTGAAGGAACCACAAACTCAACTGAAGGTTTTAATGAGAGGAGCAGTACAAAAGATTTACATCTAGAGACAGACAGACAGGTGGGGGACAGACAGGTCAGAGTCCCAGCAGAGTTCTTGCTTCTTGACTTTGAGCCTGAAGAGTCTCGCTGGCGTAACGTTGCAACAACTCCATCTTCTTCCTCCTGACCAGAGCTTCCTCCACCTGGGACAGACAGGTGGGGGACAGACAGGTCAGAGACAGAGAGACAGGTTTTCTTTATTTTGAAATGTGAGGACGTCTCTGCTCTGCGAGGACGTCTCAGCGTGTGTCTGACTCACCTCCCTCTGCGAGGGAACAGGTACGTGTGCGATGAAGGTGACCCCGCCCTCCTCTCCCTCCTGCTCCTCCCGGCTCTCCTCATCATCAGGCTGAACATACACACAAAAACAAACGCACATTGACCTCAAATACAGAACTCATCAGAACAAAAGAACAAGGAACCACGTTCTGTTCTCTGACTGAAGGTCAGAGGAACCTGCTGTTAGAACAGAGGAACCTTCCTGTTAGAACTCTGAGGAACATTCCTGTTAGAACCCTGAGGAACTTTCCTGTTAGAATCCTGAGAAACCTTCCTGTTAGAACCCTGAGGAACCTGCTGCTAGAAACCTGAGGAACCTTCCTGTTAGAACACAGAGGAACCTTCCTGTTAGAACTCTGAGGAACCTTCCTGTTAGAACTCTGAGGAACCTTCCTGCTAGAACCTTCCTGTTAGAACCCTGAGGAACCTACTGTTAGAACACCGAGGAACCTTCCTGTTAGAACCCTGAGGAACCTTACTGTTAAAACCCTGAGCAACTTTCCTGCTAGAACCCTGAGGAACCTGCTGCTAGAAGCCTGAGGAACCTTCCTGTTAAAACACTGAGGAACCGTCCTGTTAAAAGCCTGTTAGAAACAGATGAACCTTCCTGTTAGAAACCCTGAGGAACCTACTGTCAGAACACTGAGGAACCTTCCTGCTAGAACCCTGAGGAACCTGCTGCTAGAACCCTGAGAAACCTTCCTGTTAGAACACTTAGGAACCTTCTTGTTAAAACCCTGAGGAACCTTCCTGTTAGAACCCTGAGCAACTTTCCTGCTAGAACACTTTAGGAAACTTCCTGTTTGAACCCTGAGAAACCTTCCTATTAGAACCCTGAGGAACCTGCTGTTAGAACCCTGAGGAACCCTCCTGTTAGAACTCTGAGGAACCATCAGAATCACAGATCAGATCAAAAGGGGGTGTGTGAGGTCAGCTAAAAGCTGATTGGCTGAGAGAGTTGGTTCACCTCCTCGTTGTGGACGGTGTAGATGCTCTCCTCTTCATCCTCCTCTTCCTCCTGTGGTTGTTTCTCTCCAGACAGACGAGACTCCTTCTCTGTTCTCCACTTCTGCACCGCCTCCAACATGGCTATATAAACACACACACACACACACACACACACACACACACACACACACACACACACACACACACACACCTTTTTATTTCAATCTGACATTTCTGTATTATAGTCCCCAATCACCATCATCTCTCCAGATTATCATCATCACCTTCAACATCATCACCTCTCCAGATTAGAGATAATATCACCTTGTTTCTCGTACTGCGTCTCCAGAGGAAGCAGCACGCCGTCATCTTCGTCCCTGTAGCCGTAATATTCTGCGTCCACGTCCTTCATCAGCTCCGCCCTCGTCTTCCTCAGTGCTGGGGCAGCTGGAAGTCATATGACCAGTTAGGACCAATGACCAGAGGGTCTGATGTGAAACAGGAAGTGATGCAGATATAAAGCAGGAATACGTACGCTCCTTCTCGAACAGCTCTCGGACTCCCGGCAGGTCTCTGGCTGCTCCGAAGTATTTGTAGCCGCGGTTCCCCGGAACCTCCTTCCCCTCGTGGTCCAACATCCTCGGGCCGAAGCGCTGGAACAACACAAGTCTCCATCAGCAGGTCGTCATGGTAACCATCAACAGGTTGTTGTGTATTGTTGTATGATGTTCTTGTTGTATGATGTTCTTGTGTATTGTTGTATGATGTTATTGTTGTATGATCTTCTTGTTGTACGATGTTCTTGTTGTGTATTGTTGTATGATGTTCTTGTTGTGTGATGTTCTTGTTGTGTATTGTTGTATGATGTTCTTGTTGTGTGATGTTCTTGTTGTGTATTGTTGTATGATGTTCTTGTTGTGTGATGTTCTTGTTGTGTATTGTTGTATGATGTTCTTGTTGTATGATGTTATTGTTGTGTATTGTTGTATGATGTTCTTGTTGTATGATGTTCTTGTTGTGCATTGTTGTATGATGTTCTTGTTGTATGATGTTATTGTTGTATGATGTTCTTGTATGATGTTCTTGTTGTATGATGTTATTGTTGTATGATGTTCTTGTTGTATGATGTTCTTGTTGTGTATTGTTGTATGATGTTATTGTTGTATAATGTTCTTGTTGTGTATTGTTGTATGTTCTTGTTGTGTATTGTTGTATGATGTTATTGTTGTATGATGTTCTTGTTGTATGATGTTATTGTTGTATGATATTATTGTTGTATGATGTTATTGTTGTGTGTTGTTGTATGATGTTCTTGTTGTATGATGTTCTTGTTGTATGATGTTCTTGTTGTGTATTGTTGTATGATGTTATTGTGTATGATGTTATTGTGTATTGTTGTATGATGTTATTGTTGTATGATGTTATTGTGTATTGTTGTATGATGTTATTGTTGTATGATGTTCTTGTTGTGTATTGTTGTATGATGTTATTGTTGTATGATGTTCTTGTTGTATGATGTTATTGTTGTGTATTGTTGTATGATGTTATTGTTGTATGATGTTCTTGTTGTGTATTGTTGTATGATGTTCTTGTTGTGTATTGTTGTATGATGTTCTTGTTGTATGATGTTCTTGTTGTATATTGTTGTATGATGTTCTTGTTGTGTATTGTTGTGTGATGTTCTTGTTGTGTGATGTTCTTGTTGTGTATTGTTGTATGATGTTATTGTTGTATGATCTTCTTGTTGTATGATCTTCTTGTTGTGTATTGTTGGATGATGTTATTGTTGTGTATTGTTGTGTGATGTTATTATTGTATGATGTTCTTGTTGTGTATTGTTGTATGATGTTCTTGTTGTGTATTGTTGTATGATGTTCTTGTTGTATGATGTTCTTGTTGTATATTGTTGTATGATGTTCTTGTTGTATATTGTTGTATGATGTTCTTGTTGTGTATTGTTGTGTGATGTTCTTGTTGTGTGATGTTCTTGTTGTGTATTGTTGTATGATGTTCTTGTTGTGTATTGTTGTATGATGTTATTGTTGTATGATCTTCTTGTTGTATGATGTTCTTGTTGTATGATGTTCTTGTTGTGTATTGTTGTATGATGTTCTTGTTGTGTATTGTTGTATGATGTTATTGTTGTATGATCTTCTTGTTGTATGATGTTCTTGTTGTATGATGTTCTTGTTGTGTATTGTTGTATGATGTTCTTGTTGTGTATTGTTGTATGATGTTATTGTTGTATGATCTTCTTGTTGTATGATGTTCTTGTTGTATGATGTTCTTGTTGTATATTGTTGTATGATGTTCTTGTTGTGTATTGTTGTGTGATGTTCTTGTTGTGTGATGTTCTTGTTGTGTATTGTTGTATGATGTTATTGTTGTATGATCTTCTTGTTGTATGATCTTCTTGTTGTGTATTGTTGGATGATGTTATTGTTGTGTATTGTTGTGTGATGTTATTATTGTATGATGTTCTTGTTGTGTATTATTGTATGATGTTCTTGTTGTGTATTGTTGTATGATGTTCTTGTTGTATGATGTTCTTGTTGTGTATTGTTGTATGATGTTCTTGTTGTATGATGTTCTTGTTGTATATTGTTGTATGATGTTCTTGTTGTGTATTGTTGTATGATGTTCTTGTTGTGTGATGTTCTTGTTGTGTATTGTTGTGTGATGTTCTTGTTGTGTATTGTTGTATGATGTTATTGTTGTGTATTGTTGTATGATGTTATTGTTGTATGATCTTCTTGTTGTATGATGTTCTTGTTGTATGATGTTCTTGTTGTGTATTGTTGTATGATGTTCTTGTTGTGTATTGTTGTATGATGTTCTTGTTGTATGATGTTCTTGTTGTATATTGTTGTGTGATGTTCTTGTTGTGTATTGTTGTATGATGTTCTTGTTGTGTATTGTTGTATGATGTTATTGTTGTATGATCTTCTTGTTGTATGATCTTCTTGTTGTGTATTGTTGGATGATGTTATTGTTGTGTATTGTTGTGTGATGTTATTATTGTATGATGTTCTTGTTGTGTATTGTTGTATGATGTTCTTGTTGCATGATGTTCTTGTTGTATGATGTTCTTGTTGTATGATGTTCTTGTTGTGTGATGTTCTTGTTGCATGATGTTCTTGTTGTATAATGTTCTTGTTGTATGATGTTCTTGTTGTATGATGTTCTTGTTGCATGATGTTCTTGTTGCATGATGTTCTTGTTGTATGATGTTCTTGTTGTGTATTGTTGTATGATGTTCTTGTTGTATGATGTTCTTGTTGCATGATGTTCTTGTTGTATGATGTTCTTGTTGCATGATGTTCTTGTTGCATGATGTTCTTGTTGTATGATGTTCTTGTTGTATGATGTTCTTGTTGTATGATGTTCTTGTTGTGTATTGTTGTATGATGTTCTTGTTGTGTATTGTTGTATGATGTTCTTGTTGTGTATTGTTGTATGATGTTCTTGTTGTATGATGTTCTTGTTGTATGATGTTCTTGTTGTGTATTGTTGTATGATGTTCTTGTTGTGTATTGTTGTATGATGTTCTTGTTGTATGATGTTCTTGTTGTATGATGTTCTTGTTGTATGATGTTCTTGTGTATTGTTGTATGTTATTGTTGTATGATGTTCTTGTGTATTGTTGCATGATGTTCTTGTTGTATGATGTTCTTGTTGTGTATTATTGTATGATGTTCTTGTTGTGTATTGTTGTATGATGTTCTTGTTGTATGATGTTCTTGTTGTGTATTGTTGTATGATGTTCGTGTTGTATGATGTTCTTGTTGTGTATTGTTGTATGATGTTCTTGTTGTATGATGTTCTTGTTGTGTATTGTTGTATGATGTTCTTGTTGTATGATGTTCTTGTTGTGTATTGTTGTATGATGTTCTTGTTGTATGATGTTCTTGTTGTATGATGTTGTATGATGTTCTTGTTGTATGATGTTCTTGTTGTGTATTGTTGTATGATGTTATTGTTGTATGATGTTCTTGTTGTATGATGTTCTTGTTGTGTGATGTTCTTGTTGTGTATTGTTGTATGTTATTGTTGTATGATGTTATTGTTGTATGATGTTCTTGTTGTGTATTGTTGTATGATGTTATTGTTGTGTATTGTTGTATGATGTTCTTGTTGTATAATGTTCTTGTTGTGTATTGTTGTATGTTATTGTTGTATGATGTTATTGTTGTATGATGTTCTTGTTGTGTATTGTTGTATGATGTTCTTGTTGTGTATTGTTGTATGATGTTATTGTTGTATGATGTTCTTGTTATATGATGTTCTTGTTGTGTATTGTTGTATGATGTTCTTGTTGTGTATTGTTGTATGATGTTATTGTTGTATGATGTTCTTGTTATATGATGTTCTTGTTGTGTATTGTTGTATGATGTTCTTGTTGTGTATTGTTGTATGATGTTCTTGTTGTGTATTATTGTATGATGTTCTTGTTGTATGATGTCCTTGTTGTATGATGTTGTTGTATGATGTTATTGTTGTATGATGTTGTTGTATGATGTTATTGTTGTATGATGTTGTTGTATGATGTTATTGTTGTGTATTGTTGTATGATGTTATTGTTGTATGATGTTATTGTTGTATGATGTTATTGTTGTGTATTGTTGTATGATGTTATTGTTGTATGATGTTATTGTTGTGTATTGTTGTATGATGTTATTGTTGTATGATGTTATTGTTGTGTATTGTTGTATGATGTTCTCGTTGTGTAATAAATACCACGTAGTCGGGTCCTCCGAGCTCTCTGATCCGAACCTCCCAGTGACCTTTTTCTCTGAGCAACTTATTGATCTCATCGTTCAGATCCCGAATCCTGAACTCACCGAGACCAGCTGGAGGCAGAGAGACGGGTCAGGGACAGAGAGACAGGCCAGGGACAGAGAGACAGGCCAGGGACAGAGAGACGGGTCAGGGACAGAGAGACGGGTCAGAGATAGACAGAGAGACAGGTCAGAGATAGACAGAGAGACAGGTCAGAGACAGACAGATGGGTCAGGACAGACATACAGGTCAGGGACAGAGAGACAGACAGTTCAAAGACAGACAGACAGGTCAGGGACAGAGAGACAGGTCAGAGATAGACAGGTAGACAGGTCAGAGACAGACAGACAGGTCAGGGACAGACAGACAGGTCAGGGACAGAGAGACAGACAGTTCAGAGACAGACAGACAGGTCAGGGACAGAGAGACAGGTCAGGGACAGAGAGACAGGATCCAGGTCTAAACTCACCGTTCTGGATCTGAGCGACTTTCTTTGAGATCTCACTGATGATCTGAAAAAAACCCACAGTCAACAGTTACTATTACTACTACTACTGCAGTACTACTACTACAGTACTACCACATCTCATGTGATGAAGGTGCTGGAGAGGCTGGTCTTGGCCCACCTCAGGCCGCTGGTGAAATCTTCTCTAGACCCTCTGCAATTTGCGTACCAGCCTCATGTGGGAGTGGACGATGCCATCATCTACCTGCTGCAACGAGCTCAGTCTCACCTGGATGGAACCGGTGACTCTGTGAGAATCACTTTCTTTGATTTCTCCAGTGCATTCAACACCATCCAACCACTGCTGCTGAGGGAGACCCTGTGGGTGGTGGAGGTTGGGGTGGTGGTGGGGGGGTGGACACGTCCACCGTCTCCTGGATCACTGACTACCTGACAGGCAGACCACAGTTTGTCCGTCTGGACAGTGTGCTGTCTGATACGGTGGTCAGTGGTACTGGAGCTCCTCAGGGAACTGTTCTGTCTCCTTCCTGTTCACCTTATACACCACTGACTTCCAGAACAACTCAGAGTCAAGACATCTGCAGAAGTTCTCTGATGACTCTGCAGTGGTCAGTGTATAAGGGATGGACGGGAGGAGGAGTCAGTGGTCAGTGTATAAGGGATGGACGGGAGGAGGAGTCAGTGGTCGGTGTATAAGGGATGGACGGGAGGAGGAGTACAGGGCAGTAGTGGAGGACTTTGTGGAGTGGGCGGGAAGGAATCACCTGCTCCTGAACGTGGCCAAGACCAGAGAGATGGTGGTTGACTTCAGGAGGAAGACGTAGTTCTTCTACGTACTACTACTACTGCAGTACTACACTACAGTACTACTACTACTGCAGTACTACTACTAATACCGCAGTACTACTACTACTACTACAGTACTACTACTACAACTACTGCAGTACTACTACTACCGCAGTACTACGACTACTACCGCAGTACTTCTACTACAACGTGAACTACAGCGTGTACTACAGTGTGTACTACAGCGTGTACTACAGCGTGTACTACAGCGTGTGCTACAATGTGTACTGCCTGTGAATACCTGTCGTCTCCATTTTTCAGCTTTGGGAAGTTCACTGCACTCTGAGGCCAGAAAAGGTCTCCTCTCCTACAGGCAGACAAGTCAAAGAGAGAGAGACAGGTCAGAGAGACAGACAGGTCAGAGAGACAGACAGTCTTCAGTAGTACCTCACCTTGACTTTTCCCTCCTCCAGCTGAGCCTGTCTGAACCGGGCCAGGGCCGTCCTGAGAGACACAGTAGAGGGACATGTTACCCACAAAACAACAGAACAGAACCACACAGACCCCAGCAGAACCAGACAAAACCGAACCCATCAGAACCACAGATCCCAGTAGAACCACAATGGAACACAGGTGACCCAGTTCAGTGTGACGGCTGCAGAACTCGTTCAGATTTAAACTAAAACAGAAACAGTGAAAAATCTGAAACTTTAATATCTGAGTCACTAAACTTCATCCACCTGACAGGTCAGCCTCGTCACCGTGACAACTGACCAGGTGAGCTGAAGACTGCAACTATAAGAGTCTCTCTAAGACTTCAAATTACAGTTGAAGCTCGTTGTGTCATTGATCCATCGCCTGTTACAGACAGACAGACAGGCAGACAGACAGGCAGACAGGCAGGCAGACAGGCAGACAGGGAGACCGTTTATAAACAGAGGGACTCACATGGCCTTCTCAGCGTTCCTCGCCTGTACAAACACAAACAAACAAACAGCAGTTACAACTGAAAACTCTTCAGCTGATTTATTTATACATGAAAGTAAAGCGACCTGCTCCCACCAGACTCCATTTAAGAAAATCAGGCGTTTTATGTCAGATGGAATCAATAATGAACACAATACAATGAAGACTTTTCTGTTTGCTGTGAGTTTAGACTCGCAGTGACTTTAACCTTATTTTAATTTGGGACTTCTTAAATCTTCAAAAAGTAAATCTTTACCTGAAATTAAACACGGAGAAATGAGTCTAATTAAAACTTCACGTCATGAACTGAACCTTCAATAAAACTCACTGAACATTAAGTTTGGAGCGGGATAGTTCGTGTCGCCGGCTCCCACCAGACTCCACTCAACATTCTGTCACTTTATCCTGGAGAGTGTCTCCGAGCACTTCGGACGGTCAGTGAAGAGTTTGGTCTCATCACTGATGGTTTCGGAACAGTTCGGCACACAGTAAATGAGCACCAAACTTTCCATCAGCTGACTATTCATTCCTACCTACCTACCTAACGGACCCGTTTCCTCTCCGTGAAGCTAACAAGCTAATGGGATTAGCACGCTGCCCGTCGCTGCTCACCATCTCCGCGGCTTCTCTTTCAGTCCCGAACCCGAAGAAACCTTTAATGTAGTCTGTGGAAGAACCGAACCGAGTCCGAACCACCAACACACGCACACTCGTAACAGGAAGTAAATCACCCAATTCTTCTGCTGTTTCCGGTTTCCTGGCGTCTTTGCTGTCACACTACTGCCACCTACTGGAGGAGCCCGTTGAAATATCATGTAATAAAATAAAATACTCAAAAAATAATTTAAACCACTAAAATCTGGATTCCATGTGGACAGGAACTCCTCGACTTTCTCTGAAAGTTCAACAGCAGCCGAGCGAACTGAACCTGATGATGAAAACCAGGTGATGTGGCTGAAAGCTCCAGAAATGCTGCAGGAGACTTATTGTCAGATAAATGTCTGAATCACAGCTTCAGTGTTTTATTGAGACTTATTTTCCTGCTTGATGTTTCCTGGAGGGAATAAACGTGACACATCATCTTAATAAACTACTGACATATTAAAAATAAACCAGTTTATTCAGTTTATATCAGTTTGACTGCTGATTGGTTGAAATCTGAGAGCATGAAGTGAGTTTGATTTGTTGATCATCACTTTATGGATTAAACACGAAAGCACTGTTCTTGTTCCATTGCTGCTCATCTGTTCCACTCGGCCGGTTCTCTGGGGAATGCGGTGAGAACTGTTCTCCTGAGTGAAGAGGAACGTGTCTGTGCTGTGAAGTGATCAGACTGAATGCCTCCTCAGGACTTTATTTTCAGGTTAAACTCAGTCTGTGTTACAAACAAAGGACATTTTTCGCTCTACGTGACATTTTGTACAAAAATAACATTTGGATCTTTTGTGAAAACTTTCTGCTCCTCCACGATTAAAATTTTTGTTTTGAAAAAGGTGTTTTATTGTTGTTATTGTTGGTGTTAGCGAACATGTAACGTGAGTAATTCATGTTCATTTTGTCGACTGCTGTGACCGGCTCTGATTTCTTGTTCGTCTAGCGAGCCGATTGGCTGTTTGCTGGAACCAATCACATTTCTCTCAGACAAACTTAAATAAAGTTAACTGGAAGCGCCCCGCCCCCTTTGGGCTGAGGGAGGGCTTGACTTTTTGTCTTTTTTTTTTACCCTCAGGCAATCAGCTGGGCAGAAAGGATTCTGATAAAAAGCTTCGTACGTGGTGACACTGCTACCAAACTAAAAACACAGATTCTGACTTTCCTTTGAAAAGAAGAGTGTCTTAGTGTCCGCCCCTCCGCCTTCCTCCACCCGCTCTGATTGGCTGCTGCGAGGCTGACTGACAGGCCTCCGGACCAATGAGAAGAGGAGGATCGGAGGGAATGAGAAGAGAAAGCAGAGGTGTGGGATGGTGGGCGGAGTCAGGTGGGTCAGCTAGGCGGTAGCTTCGATGGTGCACTCCTTCGCCAGGTGACCTGACTTCCCGCAGTTATAACAGTTCAACTCCGATGCTTTGCTGCAGTGAACCGCAACATGGCCGACCTCCCCGCACCTGCAGGGACATGGTTATACTGGTCATACTGTTTTATACTGGTAAAACTAGTTATACTGGTTTATACTGGTCATACTGTTTTATACTGGTAAAACTAGTTATACTGGTTTATACTGGTTATACTGGTCATATTGTTTTATACTGGTTTATACTGGTCATACTGTTTTATACTGGTAAAACTAGTTATACTGGTTATACTGGTCATACTGTTTTATACTGGTAAAACTAGTTATACTGGTTTATACTGGTTATACTGTTTTATACTGGTAAAACTAGTTATACTGGTTTATACTGGTTATACTGGTCATATTGTTTTATACTGGTTTATACTGGTCATACTGTTTTATACTGGTAAAACTAGTTATACTGGTTTATACTGGTTATACTGTTTTATACTGGTAAAACTAGTTATACTGGTTTATACTGGTCATACTGTTTTATACTGGTAAAACTAGTTATACTGGTTATACTGTTTTATACTGGTAAAACTAGTTATACTGGTTTATACTGGTTATACTGGTCATATTGTTTTATACTGGTTTATACTGGTCATACTGTTTTATACTGGTAAAACTAGTTATACTGGTTTATACTGGTCATACTGTTTTATACTGGTAAAACTAGTTATACTGGTTTATACTGGTTATACTGGTCATATTGTTTTATACTGGTTTATACTGGTTATACTGTTTTATACTGTTCATACTGGTTATACTGGTTTATACTGTTTTACACTAGTCATACAGGTTTATACAAATTTATACTGTTCATACTGGTTGTACTGGTTTATACTGGTTACTCTTCATACTGGTTTATACTGGTCATACTGTTTATACTGGTTATACTGGTTTATACAGGTCATACTGGTTACTCTTCATACTGGTTTATACTGGTTGTACTGGTCATACTGTTTATACTGGTTTATACTGTTTATACTGGTTATACTGGTCATACTGGTTTATACTAGTAATATAGGTCAGACTGATTATACTGGTCATATTGGTTTATTGTGGTTATATTGGTTTATACTGGTCAAACTGGTTAGACTGGAGGGTTAGCTGTAGCATTAGTTTACCTGTAGCATTAGCTTACTAGTAGCATTAGTTTACCTGTAGCATTAGTTTACCTGTAGCATTAGCTTACTAGTAGCATTAGTTTACCTGTAGCATTAGTTTACCTGTAGCATTTGACCTTCTCGCAGCACTTCTGGATGTGTCCGAAGCCGCC
>NW_027185235.1:543771-548771 GCF_022577435.1 Embiotoca jacksoni | reverse complement strand
GACGAGGAGGTAACCAGGCGTCCAGATAAGGCTCAGAATCAAACCTCCTGAGCCGTCCCCCTGACCCCCCTCAGTCCTAGTCTCTCGTGTATTCATTCAGCCCTCTGATTGGCTGCAGGACGACAGCAGAGTGACATCAGCGCTGGTCAACGCTTTCCGACGCCTTGACTACGACCTGTCTGTGGAGGCCCAGGTCCACCTGTCCCTGTCCTCACCCAGGTCCTCCCGCTGTGGTCCCGGTCCTGGTTGGACCGTGTTGATTGTTAAAGTCTGTCTCCCCTTCAGTCACCGGGTCAATCCTGTCTCTCTGTCCACAGGCGGGTGTCCATCCCTGGGGAGGGCGTGTCTCTGTCCTCCCCCCTCCGGGTGGCGTTGTCCGGCTGCACCGCCTGCATCGTCCATGTCTCCAATGGTGTCCTGCACGTGGCCAACCTTGGGGACAGCCGGGCCGTCCTCGGCGTCCAGGAGCCGGACGGGCGCTGGTCAGCGGTGAGCCTCACCAACGACCACAATGCACAGAACCCTGAGGAGCTGCAAAGGATTGTGGGAGAACACCCGCCATCGGAGCGGAGGACCGCGGTCCGCCACGACCGCCTGCTGGGTCTGCTGTTGCCCTTCAGGGCGTTCGGAGATGTCCGCTTCAAATGGAGTACGGAGATGCTGAGTCGGGTCTACGAAACCGGACCGGACATCCTGTCCGCGGTCAGCGAGGTGCTGCGGACGCCGCCGTCGCACTACCTGACCCCCCCGTACCTGAGTGCCCAGCCAGAGGTCACCCGACACAACATCAGGCCAGCTGACAAGTTCGTGGTCCTGGCGACCGACGGGCTGTGGGAGCTGATGCACCGACAGGCGGTTGTTCAGCTGGTGGCAGAACAGCTGACAGGTCAGAGACACACCTCCTCCAGAACTGGGTCACGTGACCATGGTCGTCATGGTTCAAGTGACTCTGAGTTTTAAATCTGGATCTGAAGGTCACAGTATTGACAGCAGTTATGTTGATTTGTCTGTATCGTTAATATGATGTTGTAGTTCACAGGGTGAACTGATGGAGGCGGTGTTATCTATCGTTGTTAAAACCATTTAAATGTGAGACCTCCGAGATCAGCTTTTTGTCTCTTTCAGGCCTTCAGCAGCAGAGACCCATCTCTCCCGGTGTGGGAGTTACGCTGGGCAGCCTGCAGCGCCTCCTGCTGGAGAGGAGGGGGCGTGTCCTGTCAGTGCTGGAGGACCAGAACGCCGCCACCCACCTGCTCCGCCACGCCCTGGGTGACGACGGGTACGGAGCCGTGGCCCCGAACCGCCTGGCCAAGATGCTGAGTCTGCCAGCAGAGCTGGCCCGGAGGTACCGTGATGACATCACCATCACTGTCATTCACCTGAATGAGCTCTAACACCTGCAGGCAGCTGACCATGATTAAATTCCTCAGGAATGTGAACCAACAAGGGAGCTGAGTGGAGTTTAGACTTCAGGGACCTCATTTATAAAGTATTGCTCGATCTATGCTAAAAGTGTACGTGAACACAAAAGCAGAAAACGGTGTGCAAATTCAGATTTATAAAACCATGCGCACGGAATGTTCCCTAAAAATCACAATCGACGTAGAAATGTTCCCACGTAGATCCGCCTCACATCCCTCCTTCAACACGGCAACATTCAACCATCAATGATCAGTACAGCGCATATTATAAAGGTTTGATGCATATAAATGATCCATGTGGGTCAGTGGTTCAACAACAGAGAGGAAAACCTGGAAATGACATTTTTCCGACACAGAACTGGAGGTGTTTGAGGACCAGGTGTTTGAGGACCAGGTGTTTGAGGACCAGGTGTCTGTGGACCAGGTGTCTGTGGACCAGGTGTCCTCACCGTGTGTTAAGATGTTGACAGGTGTTCACTATTTACCGTCAGGTGTGTTTCGACTCTTTTAGACCGTTTTGTGGTTGTAAATGAGGTCCCAGATCAGAGTTCTCCGGAACTACTTTCTACTAAGAAATAGTCCCTGTGAGAACTGTGTGTAACCTTTGACCTCACCTGCATGTCTGTATGAATCAAACTGTCCACAAGGCTGAGATCTGATTAAATGTTGGTCTCTGCAGGAGTTATTCAAATATTAAATAAATATTTAATTACAACCTGTTAATGTTTGTTTGTAAGTGGGGGGGGGGGGGGGGGGAGAGGGAAGGGGGGAGTACAGGAGACAGCAGCTCTGAGTGACATGAAAATAAAATTTAATCAATAATTTTACAAAATCAAATCTTGTTTAGAAAAACAGTTTAAATATCAAAGATCTAAACCAACCAATCAGCTGACACTGTCGCTGTCGGCCCGCCCCCTCACAGCTCACAGAGCTCAATCATTGGACGATAGTCAGAATGCTAATCAACAGCAGGAAACAGGAAGGAGGTGCCAAACATGTGACCCGATGTCTGGCCAATAGAGAGAGGGCAAGTTGTTTGTGTCCCGACTGAAACAACAAACAAATAAACAAACAAACAAACAAACAAAGTCCCTTGCCCGCATCTTCAGACCTGATGGACCAAACTGTCTGACAACCAATAGGAGGCGGGGATATAAAAAAAAAAAGGGCGGGCTCTACTGTCCAGGGTCCAATCAGAAGGCAGTGTTGCCGGTGAGTCACCGTCGCAGGGGCGGGGCCAGCTGCTGCGTTGCAGTGATGGACTCTGGGAACAGGTTGTGGTAGGTGGGCAGGGGTACGTACGCCGCCGTGATCATCTTACCTGAAAGGACAGGTGAGATGATGTCAGAGCTCTCTGATTGGTCCACAGCAGTCATGTGACCGCAGGTCTTACCAGCAAAATATCTCCCATGGAGAGAGTTGACGGCGGCCACGGCGGCCGGGATCGATGGACACTTGACGTATACGTTTCCCTGCAGAGGTCAAAGGTCAAGCACAGGAATGAGACAGAGGTTGACAGTTCAGAGACCAGGAAGGAGACAGTCAGAGGTCAAAGGTCACCTGTACCTCAGAGGAGTTTTTGTCAACGTAGATGTGAACGACTCCGCCATGTTTGTTGCACTCCTCGATGACATCATGCCGGATGTCCACCTCCCACCCAGGAGCCTCCTCACTGAGACACACACAGAGTTATCTCTGATTGGAACACCTAATTAAAAAGAGACAGACAGGTGTAGAGACAGACAGGTGTGTCTACCTGTGGGGGTTGAACATGTTGGACAGCTGGAAGCAGTGTGTGGCGAGCGGCTGAACCGGCAGGTTGAGAGGAGCAGAGTTCATGTTGAGAGACGGATTCATGGCAGCTGAAACACACACAGTCACACCTGTAGTCATGATGATGATGATGACGATGACGATGACGATGATGATGATGAGTGTACCTGACACAGCAGCCATGGCTCCGATAGCGATAGCTCCACTCATCTGTAGGGCCTGCTGAGCAGCAGGAGGGATCTGCAGCCCGGGTACCTGCACACGCAGCAGACACACTAGTTACAGGTGTTTGCTGATGTCAGCAGGTGTGTGTACAGGTGTGAGAGGGGGCGTGGCCTCACCCTCGGCCAGCCGGGCCATCAGCTGCAGTCTCCCGGTGGTTCCCAGGTCGACGCCGGTGCGTTCGAGGTCGTCGCTGTCGAGGAAAGACGAAGCCGTGGAGGCGTCCGTCCGCTCCGTCACATGACCCACCTTCATGGGTCGGCCCGCCAGCTCGAAGCCGTTCAGCTGCTCCAGAGCTTTTTGAGCACACTCTGCATCTGAGAACTGACATCACACACCACGTCTGTGACATCACACGTCTCTGAGTAATGACCTGTGATGTCATGTGTCACATGTTCAGTTTTCACTGACATGTCATATGTATGTTTTTTGGACTGTTGGCCCAGTCTGACTGATGATGATGATGATGATGATGATGATGATGATGATGAAGGACTCACGGTGATGAAGCCGTAGCCTTTGGAGCGTCCGGTCTCACTGTCCATCATCAGCTGGATGCTCTCAATCTGACAAGCAACAAACACAAACCTCCTGTCACACTTGTGTGTGTTTACACACATGGATATGTAAGTGTGTGTGTGGAGAGATAAGGACGGATCAATAAGTCTAGAGAAGATCTAGTTGGAATACTTCTTCTTGAAGGTTATTGATGCTCTGCTGCCTTTAACAGGAGCAGACTGAACTTATTGATCCACCCTCGTACACGTGTGTGTTGTCCTGCTTCTAAATTCAGACAAAACAGAAGTTCTTGTACTTGGTCCTAAACACCTCAGAAACTCTTTCTGTAATCACTTAGTTACTCTAGATGACGTTGTCTTGGCCTCCAGCAAAACTGTGAGGAACCTTGGAGTCATCTTTGATGAGGATTTGTCCTTTAGACACCATATAAGGCAAATCTCCAGAACTGCCTTCTTTCATCTACGTAATATTAATAAAATCAGGAAAATCCTTCCTCAGCGTGACGCAGAAAAACTCATTCATGCATTTGTTACTTCTAGACTAGATTATTGTAATTCCTTGTTGTTAGGATGTCCAAATTACTCATTAAAAACCTGCAGCTGATCCAAAATGCTGCAGCAAGAGTACTGATGGGATTTATCAAGAGAGATCATATTTCTCCAGTTTTATCTTCTCTTCACTGGCTTCCTGTGAAATCAAGAATAGAATTTAAAGTTCTCTTGATGACTTACAAAGCTCTACATGACCAGGCTCCATCATATCTTAGAGATCTTATAGAACCATATAATCCCAGCAGAGCACTTCTCTCTCAGTACGCTGGTCTACTTGTGGTTCCTAGAGTTTCCAGAAGTAGAATGGGAGGCGGAGCTTCAGTGTTCAGGCTCCTCCCCTGTGGAACCAGCTCCCAGTTTGTGTTGGAGGGGCAGAAACCCTCTCTAGCTTTAAGATTAGACTCAAAACGTTCCTTCTTGATGAAGCCTATAGTTAGGGCTGGCTCAGGTAGACCTGAACCAACCCTTAGTTATGCTGTTATAGGCCGAGGCTGCTGGAGGACCTCGTTACATG
>NW_027185235.1:488771-533771 GCF_022577435.1 Embiotoca jacksoni | reverse complement strand
AACCCAGCGGCTGACGATCACTTCCTGTTGAGAAAATAAAACTTTTCGACCAACGTATTTTCATTGATTGACAGGTCGTCTGTCTGAGATCAATCAGACCGAATGATGCTGACAGTTACCTGAACCGTCAGTCGGCTCAGACACACAGGTGAGTCCAGCTCTGCCTCTGATTGGTCGGCCGGATGGATGATGTAACACAACATGAGCTCCTGAAACACCAACAGTTTGTATTCAGAGGGGAATCGACAGTCCAACGTGGAGACAGACGAGTCGTTACCTTGGAGACGTTAGCTGTGATCCGGCTGAGCGCCGCCAGAGAGCGCCACGAAAATGGACGCAGCGCGGAGCCTCTGAACGCCTCGTCGGTCCGCTCGACCGCCACCGAGTAACTACAGGAAGAGGACAGGGACAGTTCAGGGACACGGAGGACGGTTCAGGGACACAGAGGACAGTTCTGTAGTTCTGTCAGGTGGGAACAGTCAGAAAGACCTGAGAGGGACAGACACGTTTATTCAAGGAGGACGTACAGAGACAGTTCTTCATGTTCTAAATGTTCTTCGTGTGTGTGTGTGTGTGTGTGTGTGTGTGTGTGTGTGTGTGTTACCTGGCGTGGTAGAAAGGAGGTCCCTTCCTGTACAGAACTGAAAACAGACACACAGTAGTGTTTGTGTATTTTAGGCTCCGCCCCTTGTTATCATTCACCTGTTAATTGACTGACAGCTGTCTCCGCCCCCTGTGTGTGTGTGTCTTACCGAGATCGACTCCGTACTTGGCCCCGCCCCCTCCTTTAGGGACCCACCCTCGGCTGCGATAGTGATGATAGGCTGCGTACGAGCTGACGAAGTCAGGACGCAGAGACCGGAACTTCCTCCACAGCTCCATGACTGACAGGGGCTCCTGACCAAACACAGGACAGGGACGAGGTCACATGACAGTAGAGAGAGAGAGAGAGAGAGAGAGATATAGAGAGATTAACAGACAGACAGACAGACAGGTAGACAGGTAGACAGACAGACAGGTAGACAGACAGACAGACAGACAGTCACCTGTTGACAGTAGACAGACAGGCAGCCCACACTGTAGACCAGGAAGAAGGCCTGTAGGTGCAGACAGACAGGTGTTTACATCGCTTCACTTCCTGATGCTGGAGCAGCTGAGGCTCATGGGTAATGTAGTATTTTGAGACAGGAGAGGCAGGAGGGAGGTGGAGGTGTGTTACCTCCTCCAGACTCAGCTGCAGGGACTCGGAGAAGGACAGCGGAGTCCGCCTCACCTCCCTGACTCCACCTCCAGCCTGCAGACACACAACAAGTCAGAACACCACCACAACAACAACAACAACAACAACAACATCTCAGAGGAAGACTCACCTCATCGTCAGGGACCACCAGGACAAAACCAGGGCCTGGAACCAGGAGACCAGGATCAGGTTCAGAGTCCGTGCTGAGGTCAGAAACCAGGTCAGGATCAGAGCCCTGGTCTGAGCTGGGATCAGGGTTCAGGTCTTGTGGGTCTGACCTGAGATAAACCCGAGGGTTTAAACATGAAAACAGGGTCATTAAAACACATCGAAACTCCATGTTGAATTATCCTCAGTGAAATATTGAATGGTGTCGAGTTTCATGTCTTCAGCAGAAGTTAAAATCGACAGATTTCTCAGTGGATCCTGGTGACTGGAGAGTGAACTGCTCTACCTGCAGCTCCTCTTGGCCTGCGTCTCGACCTCTGACCCCGGCCTCGGCCTCTTTGTGTGGGGAGAGACTCCTCGCTCTGGTCCCGCCTCCTCCTCTGCCTTCTGACCTTTCTCGCCCTCCTCCCTCCCTCCCACCTCCCTCCTCACATCCTCCATCCCCACCGGCTGAGACAGTCTGATCAAGGTTTGATTGACAGCTGCTTCATTCAATCCCTGAGCAGATAGAGCTGATCCCGCCCACCTGAGGAGCTCCTTGTACCTGTGAAGGGAGGGCAACATATGATGTCATCATGTGAGCAGACAGGATGTGATGTCATCATACGAACAGACAGAATGTGATGTCACTGACCTGGACTTTGAGACGACAGGTAAAAACAAACCTTCGTGTTCTGTAACAGAAACAGAGACCACCTGACTGCAGTGAGCAGCACTGACTGGACCAGAGTCATGATGATGTCATTGTGCAGGTGTAAACTCACGCTCCCATTGGTCACAGAAGCTGTGGTCCGGTCTGGCTCTGGAAAGGACGCCTTTACCAAAATAACCCTGAAAGACACCAAAACTCGTTCATCCCGACAGAATGAATTGAGGGCAGTAAACCCAGCAGCTGATGTTTAACTCAGACCCGGTTAATATACATATAAATAAAATAGGGTTTGTTGACCTGGTTGTGGATCTTCTGGATGTGGTCCGGGTGACAGACCAGCACGTGTTGGTTGATGATTTCCGCCCTGAAGTGGCTCCTCTCCTCCGGACTCCGGCTCACCGGCAGCGGAGCCTCGTACTCCTCATGAACCCGGGTTCGCCGCCGGGGAGCCCGAAACTCCGCCTGCATGGTGCCCAGACCGACGGGGAGCGGGTCGGAGCGGGTCGGGTCGGGTCGGAGCGGGTCGGTGGGGATCCGCACTGTCTGTGTTTCTGAGAGGATACCAGCTGCTAGCCTGTTAGCTTCCAACTATACTGCTTGTCGGTCAATATACTGTCGGACCTGCGGTGTCACTGAATGTGTGTCCGGTTGGAACTGTCGGCCCCTTCCTTTGGTTCCTTCTCCAGTATGTTTACCTGACTTCTCATAAAATGTGAAACAGTCTCGAAGGAAAAATGAAAACCGTTTAATATGACGTGTTTATGATTTCTGCTGGTGTTTTTTGGAACTCAAAGATCTTTATTGACGTAAAAACAGAAAATGTTTCACTCTGGTATTTTTCTGACAAGAGCTCCGCAGTTTTAAACATTTTAGTTTCTGATGTACAAAAAGATTTAATTTGTTATTATTAGTTCAGATCAGAAACATAAAGTGATAAATCTGCAGGGTTTTGGAGACACGCTTATACAGTGTATTATCACACACGTTACAGGAGATCGACTGAGGTTTTATTCTGTATGCATCACATGACGTCATATGTCACGTGACCTGCAAGCTGCTGCCCGAACAAACACATGATCCTGCTGTTTCTGCAGACACGCTGATGTGTGTTTGTAGCGCCCCCCAGTGGTCAGTGCTATCTGTCTCACATCGTAAACCTCCTCAGAGTCCTCAGACTCACAGACAGGTGTTGCTGTTACCATGGAAACACTGATCAGACAGGGGTCACTGTTAATGTGGAAACACTGTTACCGTGGAAACACTGATCAGACAGTGGTCACTGTTACCGTGGAAACACTGTTACTGTGGAAACACTGATCAGACAGGGGTCACTGTTACCGTGGAAACACTGTTAACGTGGAAACGCTGGTCAGACAGGTGTCGTTGTTACTGTGGAAACACTGATCAGTTTCTGGGTTTCACTGGGGCAGGCTGAAGTATCAGTTTCCATGGTAACGGAGGTAAGACTGGTGTCAGGCTGCTTTAAGTGGAGACCGGCGCGTCCCCCTGCGCATCCCCCTGTATGTCCACCACGTAGTAGCGGTGTCTCTGGATGTGCTGGTACAGCGCAGTGAACTTGGACACCCTCCTCATCCTCGGCAGGATGAAGATCTCAGTGAACACGTCTCTGCTCAGACGGCTGCGACCCTCCGCAGACAGAACGCTGTTCATGAAGGACACACAGAAACTGAAGCAGTTCTGGTCCTCCTCATGGAACCTGGGGACAGACAGGGGGACAAACAGGGGGACAGACGGGGACAGAAAGGAGGACAGACAGGAGGACAGATGGGGGGACAGAAAGGAGGACAGACAGGGGGACAAACAGGTGGGCAGAAAGGAGGACAGACAGGGGAACAGACAGGTGGACAGAAAGGGGGACAGACAGGAGGACAGACAGGTGGACAGAAAGGAGGACAGACAGGTGGGCAGAAAGGAGGACAGACAGGGGGACAGACAGGAGGACAGACAGGTGGACAGAAAGGAGGACAGAAATGAGGACAGACAGGGGGACGGAAAGGAGGACAGACAGGAGGACAGACAGGGAGACAGACAGGAGGACAGACAGGGGGACAGACAGGAGGACAGACAGGTGGACAGAAAGGAGGACAGACAGGTGGGCAGAAAGGAGGACAGACAGGTGGATAGAAAGGAGGACAGACAGGAGGACAGACAGGTGGACAGACAGGGGGACAGACAGGAGGACAGACAGGTGGATAGACAGGTAGTGAGACAGTCAGACAGGTGCGTGTCTGGTGGGCGTGTCCGGTGGGTGTGTCTACTACCTGTGCCAGGCCGGGTCCCACATGGGTCCGTCAGAGAAGCGGTCCAGGTACTGGTCCCACTGAGCCAGCAGGTGGAACATGTCGGGTCGGACCAGAGGAACGCTGACGCAGCGCTCCCACCCAACCTCATCCCTCCGCACCCCCCCCCGAGTGTAGTTATACACAAGTCCTGCACACACACACACACACACACACACACACACACACACACACACACACACACACACACAGTGTGAGCTGCAGGTACTACACCTCCTGAAGAACTGTCTGTGACCTTTGACCTCAGAGTCCTACCTTTAGTGTTGGAGATTCCAGTGTGGAGATCAGATGTCCCGTTGAAGTCTCTGAGGGACAGACAGGAGGACACACTGATTATACACCTGTCTGTCTGTCTGTCTCTGTGTAGTTCACCGTCTGTCTGTGTGTAGTTTACCTGTCCAGGTTGTCCTGTCCAGGTGCGACCAGCAGACAGCAGGAGGTCTTGTGTCCATCAGTGAGGGGGGAGGGGAGGCTGACCGGCGCCTCCTGCAGTCTGCTCCCCTTCAGCTCCTCCCCACAGCTGGGACACTCCTCTGGGAGGGAGAAGCAGAAGATCTCCTTCTGACAGTGACGGAGACGGATCACGCTGCGCTCCATCACCTCCTCTGTTACTCCTCCTCCTCCTCAGCTCCTCGTCTTGCTCCTCGTCTTCCTCCTTAGCTCTCTGTCTTGTTTTTCTGTTTCTTCTTCTACTCCTCCTCGGTCACCTGGTTGCCTAGTTACTGCCCGTCAGATGACATCACTGCCGGCTCTGTCCTATCAGGTGTCAGGCTCTGTCAGACAGACGGTCATGTGACCCGGCTCACCTGTTGATGTCTCCGTCTGAACAGGTGACCTTCGGACTGTGTGGGCAGCGTTGCCATGGAAACGGAAGCGGTATCGGTGTCACAACTGTGCATCGGGGCTTCTTTAATTTGAAGTTTCTGCAGGAAGTGTTCTACAAAATAAAAGACAGACACGTAGAAAGAGGAACAGATAAAAGTTCGGGACTTCCTGTGAGGAACGCATGTCGCTCTCAGGTGAGTCTGAGACGTCCTCTAAACACCTGAAACAACAAGAGAACAACAAACAGGAAACTGATGCGACGAGTAAAACAAAGCACACGTACCTTCAGAATAAAAGACATGCGACTGTAAAAGCTGTGATCTGATTGGCTGAGCAGGCAGAATTCAGGTCAACGCTTTTTCCATCTCAGCTGTCAGTCTGATCCGATCAGTCAGCTCAGGTGTGTCCGACACCTGAGACACAGACACTCACCTGTCAGAACACCAGTAGAACCTTTTATTATGAAACACCGAACAGGAAGTCAGAACAACGTGACACACGTGACACCCAAGATACACGTTACGCGCGATACATAAACGATAAACACATAATACACACATGATACACACATGATACACACGATACACACATGATACACACATGATACACACATGATACACGTGATACACACATGAGATACACACACGATACACACATAATACACACATGATACACACATGATACACACATGATACACACATGAGATACACACACGATACACACATAATACACACATGATACACACATGATACACATGATACACATGATACACGTGATACACACATGAGATACACACACGATACACACATAATACACACATGATACACACATGATACACGTGATACACACATGAGATACACACACGATACACACATAATACACACATGATACACACATGATACACACGATACACACATGATACACACATGATACACACATGATACACACATGATACACGTGATACACACATGATACACACGATACACACATAATACACACATGATACACACATGAGATACACACACGATACACACATAATACACACATGATACACACATAATACACACATGATACACACATAATACACACGATACACACATGATACACACATGATACACACATGATATACACATGATACACACATGATACACATGATACACACATGAGATACACACATGATACACACATGATACACACATAATACACACATGATACACACATGATACACACGATACACACAATACACACATGATATACACATGATACACACAATATACACATGATACACACAATATACACATGATACACATGATACACACATGATACACACATGAGATACACACATGATACACACGTGAGATACACACACGATACACACACGATATACACGTGATACACACACGATACACACGTGATACACACGTGATACACACATGAGATACACACGTGATACACATGATACACACATGATACACACATGATACACACATGATATACACATGATACACACATGATACACATGATACACACATGAGATACACACACGATACACACATGATACACACATGATACACACACGATACACACATGATACACACATGATATACACATGATATACACATGATACACACATGATACACACATGATATACACATGATACACACACGATACACACATGATACACACATGATATACACATGATACACACATGATACACATGATACACACATGAGATACACACACGATACACACATGATACACACATGATACACACACGATACACACATGATACACACATGATATACACATGATATACACATGATACACACATGATACACACATGATATACACATGATACACACACGATACACACATGATACACACATGATATACACATGATACACACATGATACACACATGATACACATGATACACACATGATACACACATGATATACACATAATATACACATGATACACACACGATACACACATGATACACACATGATACACACATGATATACACATGATATACACATGATATACACATGATACACACATGATACACACATGATACACACATGATACACACATGATACACACATGATACACACACGATACACACATGATACACACATGATACACACATGATATACACATGATACACACATGATACACATGATACACACATGATACACACATGATATACACATAATATACACATGATACACACACGATACACACATGATATACACATGATACACACATGATACACACATGATACACACATGATATACACATGATACACACATGATACACACATGATATACACATGATACACACATGATACACACATGATACACATGATACACACATGATACACACATGATATACACATAATATACACATGATACACACACGATACACACATGATACACACATGATACACACATGATATACACATGATACACACATGATACACACATGATATACACATGATACACACATGATATACACATGATACACACATGATACACACATGATACACACACGATACACACACGATACACACATGATATACACATGATATACACATGATATACACATGATACACACATGATACACACATGATACACACATGATACACACATGATACACACACGATACACACATGATACACACATGATACACACATGATATACACATGATACACACATGATACACACATGATACACACATGATACACACATGATACACACATGATACACACACGATACACACATGATACACACATGATACACACATGATATACACATGATACACACATGATACACACATGATACACACATGATATACACATGATACACACACGATACACACATGATACACACATGATATACACATGATACACACATGATACACACATGATACACACATGATACACACATGATACACACATGATACACACATGATACACACACGATACACACATGATACACACATGATACACACATGATACACACATGATACACACACGATACACACATGATACACGTGATACACACATGATACACACGATACACACATGATACACACATGATACACACATGATACACGTGATACACACATGAGATACACACACGATACACACATAATACACACATGATACACACATGATACACACATGATACACACATGAGATACACACACGATACACACATAATACACACATGATACACACATGATACACATGATACACGTGATACACACATGAGATACACACACGATACACACATAATACACACATGATACACACATGATACACGTGATACACACATGAGATACACACACGATACACACATAATACACACATGATACACACATGATACACACGATACACACATGATACACACATGATACACACATGATACACACATGATACACGTGATACACACATGAGATACACACACGATACACACATAATACACACATGATACACACATGAGATACACACACGATACACACATAATACACACATGATACACACATAATACACACATGATACACACATAATACACACGATACACACATGATACACACATGATACACACATGATATACACATGATACACACATGATACACATGATACACACATGAGATACACACATGATACACACATGATACACACATAATACACACATGATACACACATGATACACACGATACACACAATACACACATGATATACACATGATACACACAATATACACATGATACACACAATATACACATGATACACATGATACACACATGATACACACATGAGATACACACATGATACACACGTGAGATACACACACGATACACACACGATATACACGTGATACACACACGATACACACGTGATACACACGTGATACACACATGAGATACACACGTGATACACATGATACACACATGATACACACATGATACACACATGATATACACATGATACACACATGATACACATGATACACACATGAGATACACACACGATACACACATGATACACACATGATACACACACGATACACACATGATACACACATGATATACACATGATATACACATGATACACACATGATACACACATGATATACACATGATACACACACGATACACACATGATACACACATGATATACACATGATACACACATGATACACACATGATACACATGATACACACATGATACACACATGATATACACATAATATACACATGATACACACACGATACACACATGATACACACATGATACACACATGATACACACACGATACACACACGATACACACATGATATACACATGATATACACATGATATACACATGATACACACATGATACACACATGATACACACATGATACACACATGATACACACACGATACACACATGATACACACATGATACACACATGATATACACATGATACACACATGATACACACATGATACACACATGATACACATGATACACACATGATACACACATGATATACACATAATATACACATGATACACACACGATACACACATGATACACACATGATACACACATGATACACACATGATACACATGAGATACACACACGATACACACATGATATACACATAATATACACATGATACACACACGATACACACATGATACACACATGATACACACATGATACACACATGATATACATGATACACACATGATACACACATGATACACATGATACACATGATATACACATGACATACATGATACACACATGATACACACATGATATACACATGATATACACATGATATACACATGATACACACATGATATACACATGATATACACATGATACACACATGATACACACATGATACACACATGATATACATGATACACACATGATACACACATGATATACACATGATACACACATGATATACACATGATATACACATGATACACACATGATACACACATGATACACACATGATATACACATGATACACACATGATATACACATGATATACACATGATACACACATGATACACACATGATACACACATGACATACATGATACACACATGATACACACATGATACACATGATACACATGATATACACATGACATACATGATACACACATGATATACACATGATACACACATGATATACACATGATATACACATGATACACACATGATATACACATGATATACATGATACACACATGATACACACATGATACACATGATACACATGATATACACATGACATACATGATACACACATGATACACACATGATACACACATGATACACACATGATATACATGATACACACATGATACACACATGATACACACATGATACACACATGACATACATGATACACACATGATACACACATGATATACACATGATATACACATGATATACACATGATACACACATGATATACATGATACACACATGATACACACATGATACACATGATACACATGATATACACATGACATACATGATACACACATGATATACACATGATACACACATGATATACACATGATATACACATGATACACACATGATATACACATGATATACATGATACACACATGATACACACATGATACACATGATACACATGATATACACATGACATACATGATACACACATGATACACACATGATACACACATGATACACACATGATATACATGATACACACATGATACACATGATACACATGATATAAACATGACATACATGATACACACATGATACACACATGATATACACATGATATACACATGATACACACATGATACACACATGATATACACATGATATACACATGATACACACACGATACACACATGATACACACATGATATACATGATACACACATGATACACACATGATATACACATGATATACATGATACACACATGATATACACATGATACACACATGATACACACATGATACACACATGATACACATGATATACACATGAGATACACATGATATACACATGATATACACATGATACACACACGATACACACATGATACACACACGATACACACATGATACACACACGATACACACATGATACACACACGATACACACATGATACACACATGATACACACATGATATACACATGATACACACACGATACACACATGATACACACATGATATACACATGATACACACATGATACACACATGATACACATGATACACACATGATACACACATGATATACACATAATATACACATGATACACACACGATACACACATGATACACACATGATACACACATGATACACACACGATACACACATGATACACACATGATACACACATGATATACACATGATACACACACGATACACACATGATACACACATGATATACACATGATACACACATGATACACACATGATACACATGATACACACATGATACACACATGATATACACATAATATACACATGATACACACACGATACACACATGATACACACATGATACACACATGATACACACATGATACACACATGATACACATGAGATACACACACGATACACACATGATATACACATAATATACACATGATACACACACGATACACACATGATACACACATGATATACACATGATACACACACGATACACACATGATACACACATGATATACATGATACACACATGATACACACATGATACACATGATACACATGATATACACATGACATACATGATACACACATGATACACACATGATATACACATGATATACATGATACACACATGATATACACATAATATACACATGATATACATGATACACACATGAGATACACACACGATACACACATGATACACACATGATATACACATGATACACACATGATATACACATGATACACACATGATACACACATGATACACACATGATACACATGATATACACATGAGATACACACATGATATACACATGATATACACATGATATACACATGATACACACACGATACACACATGATACACACACGATACACACATGATACACACACGATACACACATGATACACACATGATATACACATGATACACACATGATACACATGATACACACATGAGATACACACATGATACACACACGATACACACATGATACACACATGATATACATGATACACACATGAGATACACACACGATACACACATGATACACACATGATATACACATGATATACACATGATACACACATGATACACACATGATATACACATGATACACACATGATACACACATGATACACACATGATACACACACGATACACACATGATACACACATGATACACACATGATACACACATGATACACACATGATATACACATGATACACACATGATACACACATGATATACACATGATACACACATGATACACACATGATATACACATGATATACACATGATACACACACGATACACACATGAGATACACACACGATACACACATGATACACACATGATACACACATGATATACATGATACACACATGAGATACACACACGATACACACATGATACACACATGATATACACATGATATACACATGATACACACATGATACGCACATGATATACACATGATATACACATGATACACACATGATACACACATGATATACATGATACACACATGAGATACACACACGATACACACATGATACACACATGATATACACATGATATACACATGATACACACATGATATACATGATACACACATGAGATACACACACGATACACACACGATACACACATGATACACACATGATATACATGATACACACATGAGATACACACACGATACACACATGATACACACATGATATACACATGATATACACATGATACACACATGATACACACATGATATACACATGATACACACATGATACACACATGATACACACACGATACACACATGATACACACATGATACACACATGATACACACATGATACACACATGATATACACATGATACACACATGATACACACATGATATACACATGATACACACATGATACACATGAGATACACACATGATACACACATGATACACACATGATACACACATGATATACACATGATACACACATGATACACACATGATATACACATGATACACACATGATACACACATGATACACACATGATATACACATGATACACACACGATACACACATGATACACACATGATATACACATGATACACACATGATACACACATGATACACACATGATACACACATGATACACACATGATACACACATGATACACACACGATACACACATGATACACACACGATACACACATGATACACACATGATACACACACGATACACACATGATACACGTGATACACACATGATACACACGATACACACATGATACACACATGATACACACATGATACACGTGATACACACATGAGATACACACACGATACACACATAATACACACATGATACACACATGATACACACATGATACACACATGAGATACACACACGATACACACATAATACACACATGATACACACATGATACACATGATACACGTGATACACACATGAGATACACACACGATACACACATAATACACACATGATACACACATGATACACGTGATACACACATGAGATACACACACGATACACACATAATACACACATGATACACACATGATACACACGATACACACATGATACACACATGATACACACATGATACACACATGATACACGTGATACACACATGAGATACACACACGATACACACATAATACACACATGATACACACATGAGATACACACACGATACACACATAATACACACATGATACACACATAATACACACATGATACACACATAATACACACGATACACACATGATACACACATGATACACACATGATATACACATGATACACACATGATACACATGATACACACATGAGATACACACATGATACACACATGATACACACATAATACACACATGATACACACATGATACACACGATACACACAATACACACATGATATACACATGATACACACAATATACACATGATACACACAATATACACATGATACACATGATACACACATGATACACACATGAGATACACACATGATACACACGTGAGATACACACACGATACACACACGATATACACGTGATACACACACGATACACACGTGATACACACGTGATACACACATGAGATACACACGTGATACACATGATACACACATGATACACACATGATACACACATGATATACACATGATACACACATGATACACATGATACACACATGAGATACACACACGATACACACATGATACACACATGATACACACACGATACACACATGATACACACATGATATACACATGATATACACATGATACACACATGATACACACATGATATACACATGATACACACACGATACACACATGATACACACATGATATACACATGATACACACATGATACACACATGATACACATGATACACACATGATACACACATGATATACACATAATATACACATGATACACACACGATACACACATGATACACACATGATACACACATGATACACACACGATACACACACGATACACACATGATATACACATGATATACACATGATATACACATGATACACACATGATACACACATGATACACACATGATACACACATGATACACACACGATACACACATGATACACACATGATACACACATGATATACACATGATACACACATGATACACACATGATACACACATGATACACATGATACACACATGATACACACATGATATACACATAATATACACATGATACACACACGATACACACATGATACACACATGATACACACATGATACACACATGATACACATGAGATACACACACGATACACACATGATATACACATAATATACACATGATACACACACGATACACACATGATACACACATGATACACACATGATACACACATGATATACATGATACACACATGATACACACATGATACACATGATACACATGATATACACATGACATACATGATACACACATGATACACACATGATATACACATGATATACACATGATATACACATGATACACACATGATATACACATGATATACACATGATACACACATGATACACACATGATACACACATGATATACATGATACACACATGATACACACATGATATACACATGATACACACATGATATACACATGATATACACATGATACACACATGATACACACATGATACACACATGATATACACATGATACACACATGATATACACATGATATACACATGATACACACATGATACACACATGATACACACATGACATACATGATACACACATGATACACACATGATACACATGATACACATGATATACACATGACATACATGATACACACATGATATACACATGATACACACATGATATACACATGATATACACATGATACACACATGATATACACATGATATACATGATACACACATGATACACACATGATACACATGATACACATGATATACACATGACATACATGATACACACATGATACACACATGATACACACATGATACACACATGATATACATGATACACACATGATACACACATGATACACACATGATACACACATGACATACATGATACACACATGATACACACATGATATACACATGATATACACATGATATACACATGATACACACATGATATACATGATACACACATGATACACACATGATACACATGATACACATGATATACACATGACATACATGATACACACATGATATACACATGATACACACATGATATACACATGATATACACATGATACACACATGATATACACATGATATACATGATACACACATGATACACACATGATACACATGATACACATGATATACACATGACATACATGATACACACATGATACACACATGATACACACATGATACACACATGATATACATGATACACACATGATACACATGATACACATGATATAAACATGACATACATGATACACACATGATACACACATGATATACACATGATATACACATGATACACACATGATACACACATGATATACACATGATATACACATGATACACACACGATACACACATGATACACACATGATATACATGATACACACATGATACACACATGATATACACATGATATACATGATACACACATGATATACACATGATACACACATGATACACACATGATACACACATGATACACATGATATACACATGAGATACACATGATATACACATGATATACACATGATACACACACGATACACACATGATACACACACGATACACACATGATACACACACGATACACACATGATACACACACGATACACACATGATACACACATGATACACACATGATATACACATGATACACACACGATACACACATGATACACACATGATATACACATGATACACACATGATACACACATGATACACATGATACACACATGATACACACATGATATACACATAATATACACATGATACACACACGATACACACATGATACACACATGATACACACATGATACACACACGATACACACATGATACACACATGATACACACATGATATACACATGATACACACACGATACACACATGATACACACATGATATACACATGATACACACATGATACACACATGATACACATGATACACACATGATACACACATGATATACACATAATATACACATGATACACACACGATACACACATGATACACACATGATACACACATGATACACACATGATACACACATGATACACATGAGATACACACACGATACACACATGATATACACATAATATACACATGATACACACACGATACACACATGATACACACATGATATACACATGATACACACACGATACACACATGATACACACATGATATACATGATACACACATGATACACACATGATACACATGATACACATGATATACACATGACATACATGATACACACATGATACACACATGATATACACATGATATACATGATACACACATGATATACACATAATATACACATGATATACATGATACACACATGAGATACACACACGATACACACATGATACACACATGATATACACATGATACACACATGATATACACATGATACACACATGATACACACATGATACACACATGATACACATGATATACACATGAGATACACACATGATATACACATGATATACACATGATATACACATGATACACACACGATACACACATGATACACACACGATACACACATGATACACACACGATACACACATGATACACACATGATATACACATGATACACACATGATACACATGATACACACATGAGATACACACATGATACACACACGATACACACATGATACACACATGATATACATGATACACACATGAGATACACACACGATACACACATGATACACACATGATATACACATGATATACACATGATACACACATGATACACACATGATATACACATGATACACACATGATACACACATGATACACACATGATACACACACGATACACACATGATACACACATGATACACACATGATACACACATGATACACACATGATATACACATGATACACACATGATACACACATGATATACACATGATACACACATGATACACACATGATATACACATGATATACACATGATACACACACGATACACACATGAGATACACACACGATACACACATGATACACACATGATACACACATGATATACATGATACACACATGAGATACACACACGATACACACATGATACACACATGATATACACATGATATACACATGATACACACATGATACGCACATGATATACACATGATATACACATGATACACACATGATACACACATGATATACATGATACACACATGAGATACACACACGATACACACATGATACACACATGATATACACATGATATACACATGATACACACATGATATACATGATACACACATGAGATACACACACGATACACACACGATACACACATGATACACACATGATATACATGATACACACATGAGATACACACACGATACACACATGATACACACATGATATACACATGATATACACATGATACACACATGATACACACATGATATACACATGATACACACATGATACACACATGATACACACACGATACACACATGATACACACATGATACACACATGATACACACATGATACACACATGATATACACATGATACACACATGATACACACATGATATACACATGATACACACATGATACACATGAGATACACACATGATACACACATGATACACACATGATACACACATGATATACACATGATACACACATGATACACACATGATATACACATGATACACACATGATACACATGAGATACACACATGATATACACATGATACACACATGATATACACATGATACACACATGATACACACATGATATACACATGATACACACATGATACACATGAGATACACACATGATATACACATGATACACACATGATACACACACGATACACACATGAGATACACACACGATACACACATGATATACACATGATACACACATGATATACATGATACACACATGAGATACACACACGATACACACATGATACACACATGATATACACATGATATACACATGATACACACATGATACACACATGATATACACATGATACACACACGATACACATGATACACACATGATACACACACGATACACACATGAGATACACACACGATACACACATGATACACACATGATATACATGATACACACATGAGATACACACACGATACACACATGATACACACATGATATACACATGATATACACATGATACACACATGATACACACATGATATACACATGATACACACACGATACACATGATACACACATGATACACACATGATACACACATGAGATACACATGATACACACATGATATACACATGATACACACGATACACACATGATACACACATGATACACACGATACACATGATACGCACATGATACACATGATACACACATGATACACACGCTACACACAATACACACATGATACACACAATACACACATGATACACATATGATACACACAATACACACATGATACACACATGAGATACACACATGATACACACATGAGATACACATGATACACACATGAGATACACATGATACACACATGAGATACACATGATACACACATAATACACACATGATACACACATGATACACACATGATACACACAATACACACATGATATACACATGATACACACAATATACACATGATACACATGATACACACAATACACACATGATACACACACGATACACACATGATACACACATGATACACACATGATACACACATGAGATACACATGATACACACATGAGATACACATGATACACACATAATACACACATGATACACACATGATACACACATGATACACACAATACACACATGATATACACATGATACACACAATATACACATGATACACATGATACACACAATACACACATGATACACACATGATACACACATGATACACACATGATACACACATGATACACACATGAGATACACATGATACACACATGAGGTGTTTGGGGTTTAATGTTCAGTTTTAATTTGAAGATCAGCTTTCAGCAAAATTTACCTTTGAAATAAAATAAAGAATAATAAATGGAAATAGTCAGATAATTGCATTATATGAGTGGATTTACTTTTCAGAGAAGGAACCTTTGTCCGGTGTGTGCGGCTCTCAGTCGGAACTGTTTGAACGGGACACCGAGGTGACAACTTGGAAGCAGTCGTTGTAGCTAAAGGTCCGCGAGAAAGATGAGCACCAAACAGGTGACCTGCAGGTGAGTGTGTGGCTCTGCCTGTCTGTCTGTCACTCACCCGTCTGTCTGACTGTCTGTCTGTCGGTCTGACTGTCTTGCTTCTTGTTTCTGACGCGCATCACTACGTACGCGTTAGCATCGAGCTAATGTTTTTAGCTCTTAGCTTGCGTTCCGCTGTCACTTCAGTTTGAAGTTAAAACTCAGTCAGACTCCGCTGCTCCTCCTGCTCCTCCACCTCCTCCACCTCCTCCTGCTCCTCCACCTCCTCCTGCTGCTCTTGCTCTTCCTCTCCTTCACCTCCTCCTCCTCATCTCCTCCTTCGCCTCCTCTTCTCCATTTCCTCCTCATCTCCACCTGCTGCTCCTCTTCTCCACCTCCTCCTGTGTGACTGATTAATTACTAACGGTTTTATTTTGGTGAACTGCAGCTTCATAAAGTCCTTTAGATGAAATGACAGAGTATCAGACAGCAGGCCTTGAAGAGGTCCTGGAGAGGTCAGGATGAAGACCTTGAAGAGGTGCTGGAGAGGTCCTGGAGAGGTCAGGATGAAGACCTTGAAGAGGTGCTGGAGAGGTGCTGGAGAGGTCCTGGAGAGGTCTTGGAGGTCCTGGAGAGGTCAGGATGAAGACCTTGAAGAGGTCCTGGAGAGGTCCTGGAGAGGTCAGGATGAAGACCTTGAAGAGGTGCTGGAGAGGTCCTGGAGAGGTCCTGGAGAGGTCTTGGAGGTCCTGGAGAGGTCAGGATGAAGACCTTGAAGAGGTCCTGGAGAGGTCCTGGAGAGGTCAGGATGAAGACCTTGAAGAGGTGCTGGAGAGGTCCTGGAGAGGTCAGGATGAAGACCTTGAAGAGGTCCTGGAGGTCCTGGAGAGATCCTGGAGGTCCTGGAGAGGTCGGGATAAGAACTTTGAAGAGGTCCTGGAGAGGTCGGGATAAAGACCTTGAAGAGGTCCTCCTTGAAGAGGTCCTGGAGGTCCTGGAGAGGTCAGGATGAAGAGGTTCAGCTTTCAGGAGTCCTTCACTAAGTAGTGCTATGGTAACCTTCAGGTCAATAAATCTGGACCTGGGATGTAGGGTAGTAGGGACCTGACATCACTTCCTGTGTTTCAGGTACTTCCTCCATGGAGTGTGCAGGGAAGGGAGCCGCTGTTTGTTCTCTCATGACCCGACCAGCAGTAAACCCTCCACCATCTGCAAGTTCTACCAGAGAGGAGTGTGTGCCTACGGAGAACGCTGCAGGTAACACACACCGACAGGGAACACACACACACACACACACCCGACAGGTAAACGGGTGCAGGGAGAGGAGCAGTGCATGATGGGAAAAATAGTTTCTGTCTGAACACCAGACCTTCATGTGTTTCACAGGCTCGCCAGAGGTCAGACATTAGCATCAGTGTTACATCACTTCCTGTCTGTGATCTGTGTGCAGGTATGATCACATCAAACCACCCAGAGGAGGAGGAGGAGGAGGAGGAGGAGGAGGAGCTTCAGAGGGTGCAGCAGGAGGGGGAGGAGCTGGGGGCCGAGGCAGAGGGGCAGTGAAGAAGACGATGGTCCTGAGAGACAGAGGTGAAGAACACTGTGGTGAAGTCTGGAGGGACAGGATGTAAACAGGATGTAAACAGGGTGTAAACAGGATGTAAACAGGAAGTTGTCAGCTGTGTGTTCTGAATCTAAATGATAGATTTAAAGATTATAGAACTGATGACTCAGGAATCTGTCTCTTAGTTCTGGGAGCAGAAAGCATGTTTGCGGCTCCAGCAGAGAGCTCGGGGTCAGAGGTCACGGCGGCGGCGGCGGCGGCGGCTCCTCAGTCGTATGTGGACGCCATCAGAACTGGTCTGGATGGTTCGGCACCGGAACAAGGTGCTGATCAATAACACCGTCCTGATGATCAGCTGATGTTCACAGACAATCACACCTTTTACTGTGTTCTCTGCAGCTCCTCCCCCAGTGGGCGGGGCTTACCAGGACCTTCCCCAGCTGTGTCCCTACGCAACTGCCGGACACTGTTACTACGGAGACAGCTGCACGTATCTCCATGGCGACCTGTGTGATGTGTGCGGGCTCCAGGTGCTCCACCCCCACGATCCCGAGCAGAGGAGAGCGCACGAGAAGGTGTGCACGTTCATGTAGTCTGTCTGTCTGTCTGTCTGTCTGTCTGTCTGTTTCTCTTTCTGTCTGTCTCCCATCTGTCTCCCTGCCTGTCTCCCAGCATCCCTCCCTCCGTCCCTCCCTGTCTCCCTCTCTGTCTCCCTCCCTGTCTCCCTGACTGCCTGTCTGTCTGCCTCCAGATGTGTCTGCTGGCCTTCGAGGCCGACATGGAGAAGGCCTTTGCAGCCCAGCTCAGCCAGGACAAGGTGGGTCCGGTTTCTCTTTGGTTCAGTTGCCATGGTGACAGTAACCCCAGTAACCGCTGCTGTTGTGCAGGTGTGCTCCATCTGCATGGAGGTGGTGGTGCAGAAGGCGAACCCGTCAGACCGCCGCTTCGGCATCCTGTCGTCCTGCTGTCACACCTTCTGCCTGGCCTGCATCCGGCAGTGGCGCTGCACCAGAACCTTCTGCAACAAGATCATCAAGTGAGGCCCGGTTCTACCGAGACCCGGTTCTGAACAGACACGGGTCTAAATAGACTAGGTTCTAAAGAGACCAGGTTCTACAGAGGTTCTAAAGAGTCTGATTAACTTTGTCAGTTTTACATTTCTTCAGAGAAAACTGTTCTTATTTTTTCGTGAAGGTTGTTACAGATCGATGCTCAACTGTTCCTGTCTCAGAACCGAGATCCGATCTGACCTGCGTCTCTGTCTCAGGTCGTGTCCCGAGTGCCGGGTGGTGTCTGAGTTCGTTATCCCCTCGGCATACTGGGTGGAGGACCAGGAGGAGAAGGACCACCTCATAGACCTCTTTAAGTCTGGGGTCAGGTGAGCCACGCCCACCTGCTTCCCAGCCAATGAGATACAAGGACGCCTTCTGCAGGTGAGCCGTGTCCGACCTGTGTTGTGTGTCTGCAGGAAGAAGGCCTGTAAGTACTTCGATCAGGGCCGCGGCTCGTGTCCCTTTGGAGGGAAGTGTTTGTACCTTCACGCCTTCCCGGACGGAACCCTGGCAGAACCCGACCGGCCGCGCAAACAGCTGAGCTCCGAGGGGAACGTCCGGGTCAGAACCTGCTCCTGCTGTCGTCCATCAGCTCGCTGCTGCTCGATGTTCTCGTGTCTAACGCCGGTTCTGTTTCTGGTTTCAGTTCATGAACAACGTCCGTCTGTGGGACTTCATCGAGGAGCGCGAGCAGCGCGAGCTGCCGCCGCTGCCGTCCCTCGACGATGACATCACAGAGCTGAGGGAGCTCTTCATGCAGATGTCGGGACCGAGCAACGACGGGCCGGAGACCCCGCCCACTGCAGACCAGTAGAGACTGGACTGGACGGCGTCCTCTGGTCTCCATGGTAACCTGTGTTTGGGCGGGACTCTTACGATGAATCCACATTAAATCATGTGACCACTGCAGCTGTGTTGATGTTTATTTAATGTGTTGGAGAAACAACAATCAGAGTATCACATTACACCTTTATATATATACAGTGGAAGAAATAATTATTTGATCTCCTGCCCATTTTGTAAGTTTGTCCACTGACAGAAATGAACGGTCTATAATTGTAATGGAGGTTTATTTTAACAGAGACAGAATATAAAAAACAAATTCCAGAAAATCACATTATATAAAAGTTATAAATTGATTTGCATCTGATTGTGTGAAATAAGTATTTGATCCCGTAGCAGAACATGACTCAGTACTTGGTGCAGAAAGCGTTGTTGGCGAGGTCAGAGGTCAGAGGTCAGACGTTTGTGGTAGTTGGTCTCCAGGTTTGAACATCTCAGGAGGGATGTTGTTCACTCCTCTTTGCAGATCCTCCAAATCCTTCAGGTTTCCAGGCTGTTGCTCGGCAACAGGAAGCTTCAGCTCCCTCCACAGATGTTCTCTGGGATGAAGGTCCGGAGACCGGCTCGACCTCTCCGTGACCTTCATGTGCTTCTTCTTGAGCCGCTCCTTTGTTGCCTCGTCATATGTTTTGGGTCATTGTGGTGCTGAAGACCGTCCACGACCCGTCTTCAGTGTCCCAGCTGAGGGAAGGAGGTCATCCCCCAATATGTCCCGGTAACGGCCCCGTCCGTCCTCCCCTCGATGCGGTGAAGTCGTCCTGTCCCCTCAGCAGAGAAACACCCCCAAAGCAGAATGTCTCCACCTCCATGTTGGACGGTAGGACAGTGGGGACGGTGGGACGGTGTTCTCGGGTTCTAGTCAGCGTTTCTCTTCCTCCAAACACAGCGAGTCCAGTTGATGTCAAAGAGCTGGATGTTGGTCTCCTCTGACCACGTCACCTCCTCCAAGCCTTCTCTGAATCCTTCAGGTGTTCGTTGGTAAACTTCAGACGGGTCTGTCCATGTGTCTTCTTGAGCCGGGGGACCTCGCAGCGCTGCAGGATCTGAATCCATGACGGCGTCGTGTGTTACCGATGGTTTCCATGGTGACTGTGGTCCCAGCTGTCTGGAGATCATGAACAAGTTCCTCCGTGTAGTTCTGGGCTGATCCCTCACCTTCCTCATGATCATTGATACCTCACCAGGCCAGATCTCCATGGAGCCCCAGACTGAGGAGATCCAGACCGAGGAGCCCCAGACGGAGGAGATCCAGACGGAGGAGATCCAGACCGAGGAGCCCCAGACCGAGGAGATCCAGACCGAGGAGGTCCTGACCGAGGAGATCCAGACCGAGGAGATGCAGACCGAGGAGGTCCATGTCATTTCGTGTTTCTTCCATTTCCCAATAATCCACCAACAGTTGTCTCCTTCTCACTGAGCTGCTGGCTGGTGGTCTTGTAGTCCATTCCAGCCTCATGCAGGTCTGCGATCTGTCCCTGACGTCCTGAGACAGCTCTTTGGTCTCCATGGTGGACAGGTTGGAATCTGATTGATTGATTCTGTGGACAGGTGTCTTTTATACAGGTAACGAATTGAGACGGGTGTCTTTTATACGGTTAATGAGTTGAGACGGGTGTCTTTTATACGGTTAATGAGTTGAGACGGGTGTCTTTTAGTACTTTCTTAAAGTGAGAGGACGAATCTAACCGTTTGTGGGAGACAGAATTGTTGATGGTTGGTCGGAGATCAAATACTTATTTCACACAATCAAATGCAAATTAATACGATGTGATTTTCCGGATATTTTTATTTTTTTATATTCTGTCTTTGTTGTAATAAACCTCCATTACAATTATAACGTTCATTTCTTTATCAGTGGACAAACTTTCAAAATCAGCAAGAGATCAAATAATTATTTCCTTCACTGTATATATGCATACACTGTATATGTATATCCTTATATATATCCATCTGGAGACTGCTGCATTCATTCCTCTTGACATCAGTGTTTGAATCCATCAGGCTCCACCTCCTCCTGGTCCTGATTGGTCAATAATCAGAACCAGGAAGTCCCTGTAAATCTTTGATTGGTCATGGATTAATCATATGATTGTATTGATATACACTCCCAGCCACTGGAGGGAGCTGTTACACAAGAAGCTGAAGAGCCTCCAAACAAAGAAACAAATCAATGTATTGATCATTTGAGCAGCCAATCAGTGATCAGAGCAACAAAGTTTCCAAACATTAAAAGTGATTTCTGTTTGATTACAAATATAAAAAGTTGATCATATTTAAATCTACATGATGTGTTTTATATAAATGAATGAATCATTTTCAGGTTGAAACTTTTATGTTAAAAAGTTCCCTCTGGTTTCCTGTCCTGAACACATGACCTTCATCAGAGTCAGTTTTATCTTCTTCACTCGGAGTCTCTGTTACTCATCTTCATCATCTTCATCATCATCATCATCATCATCATCTTCATCTTCTGCGAGTGAAGTTACGACATGAAACATGAAACTGAGGAAGAATTCAAACTATCTTCATCTGTGGAGGCGTCATGTCTCCTCTAATTACTTTAATCCAGTCAGAGCACCTTAACTCCTCACAGCCGAGAGCAGGGAGTCAGGCAGCAACAGGTGGCCGGGCTCCTCCTCCTCCTCCTTGTCCTCCTTCTCCTCCTTCTCCTCTTCCTCCTCCTCTCAGTGTGCTCTGGTTTGCTGACATGAAGCTTTCCGGGCTGCGTCGCACTGTGTCAGGCTAACAGAACCCCGGGCTGTCAGGCAGCAGGACGAGCAGGAGGAAGAGAAGGAGGAAGAAGAGGAGCAGGAGAAAGAGGAAGGAGAACGGTGATCTGACGACTGGAGGATGGGAGCCTCTTATGGAAAGAAGGTGAGTGTTTGTTGTGAAGTTCTGAGCAGGACAACGGTTCTGATCGGGTTCTTCAGCGATGAAGATGACATCGTCAGTTTGAACTGATATTTAAGGAACTGGAGGATCACAGAACTGATTGGATCAATACAACCTGTTTACCACCAGTGACGCTGTGGAAAATACAAACAATGAAATGATTTGTATATCATATAAACTTTAATATTTAATTAGAAAGAAATCAAAGACAACAGATCAAATGTTGAAACTTTTATAAAAATATATTCTCATTTAGAATTTGAAGTCAGCAGGACGTCTCTGAAACATTGGGTCATGTTCACCACTGAGTTTTAACAACACTCTGTAAACATATGAACTGAGGAGGCCAGTTTCTGGAGTTTTGAAAGTGAAATGTCCCATTCTTGCCTGATAGAGGATTTCAGCTGCTCAACAGTTCAGGGTCTCCTTTGTTGTATTTTTTATGTCATGACATTTTTAAAGTGACAGAACATAAAGGATCAGCAGCTTGAAGCCATTTTGTTTTCTTCAGTTGATCCGATCAATAATCAGATCGATTCTGCAGGTTTGGTTTAGATGAGGTCACTCAGAGTCCAGAGTTTAAATATCATCTGATGATCTTCATATCAAATCTGTGGAAGACGTATCAACATTAAAATGAATAACAATCAAAACATTCACAGCAAATATAAGATCTTTGGAAGTGAAATGTTTCCTGGGTCAGAAACACAAACCTGTCGTCCTCATTCGTCACTTCTAATAACCTTTCTAACCCTAACCTGCAACCCTAACTTTAACTAACCTTATATTTAATTAACCCTAATTTTAACTAACCTTACTTTTAACTAACCCTAACTTTAACTAATCCTAACTAACCTTATAACCCTAACTTTAATTAATCCTAACCCTTCTAATAACCCCAACTAACCTTATAACCCTAACTTTAACTAACTCTAACTTTAACTAACCCCAACTAACCTTATAACCCTAACTTTAACTAACCCTAACTTTAACTAACCCTAACTAACCTTATAACCCTAACTTTAACTAACCCTAACTTTAACTAACCCTAACTAACCATTCTCAGGTCAAAAAACTGTAACGTTTGAGAATAAATGAAACAAGCTGATTTGCACATTTCTACGAAACGTCTCGTCTGACGAACTCGAACTTCAGAACCAGTTTCAGTTACGAGGAAGTTCTGTTTCTTAAACACAACGTTTCAGAAGGAAAATGTTCAGAAGAGAAACCGCTTGAAGTTGCAGGAGGTGGCTGAAACATCTGGACAGATTTATATGTTTCTACGGAGACAAAATCAATTCTCCGTGTTTCTCAGTGTTCTCCGTGTTCTCTGTGTTTCTCCATGTTCCACATATTCCTCCATGTTCTCTGTGTTCCTCTGTGTTCTCCGTGTTCCACGTATTCCCCCGTGTTGTCCATATTCTCTGTGTTCCTCTGTGTTCTCCGTGTTCCACGTGTTCCTCTGTGTTCCACGTATTCCCCCGTGTTGTCCATATTCTCTGTGTTCCTCTGTGTTCTCCGTGTTCCACGTGTTCCTCTGTGTTCCACGTATTCCCCCGTGTTCTCGATGTTCTCCGTGTTCCCCTGTATTCCTCCGTGTTCCACGTATTCCCCTGTGTTCTCCATGTTCTCCGTGTTCCTCTGTGTTCTCCATGTTCCATGTGTTCTTCCGTGTTCAACGTATTTCCCCGTGTTCTCCGTGTTCCTCTGTGTTCTCCGTGTTCCACGTGTTCCTCCATGTTCCACGTATTCCCCCGTGTTCCTCCGTGTTCTCTATGTTCCACATGTTCCTCCGTGTTCTCCGTGTTCCACGTATTCCCCTGTGTTCTCCGTGTTCCTCCGTGTTCTCTGTGTTCCACGTGTTCCTCCGTGTTCTCCGTGTTCCACGTATTCCCCCGTGTTCTCAGTGTTCTCCGTGTTTCTCAGTATTCCACGTGTTCCTCCATGTTCCACGTGTTCTTCCGTGTTCTCCGTGTTCCTCTGTGTTCCTTTGTCTTCGTTCTCGCTTTAAAGTTCCTCAGAGATGAAACAAAGCCGAACTCGAGTAACGAGAAACGACTTCACCACAGAAACAAATATTTGAGTTATGAAGCGCAGCGCACCTGTTGAGGAGTGCTGGGGTGTGTTTGTTGCCACGGTAACAAACAGCTGACAGCAGGCGGGTGTGTGTGTGGTGGTCTGAGAGGGGGTTATGCAGCTGCAATGCTCCGCCAACATCGAGTCATTGGTCTATTTCTGTTCCCGTCGGCAGCAGCAGGTGGAGGCGAGCTGCGACCTCTGACTGTGACCTTTGACCTGCTGCGACCTCTGACTGTGACCTTTGACCTGCTGCGACCTCTGACTGAGTGTTTCCGGCTTCTCTAACACCGTTCATTACCGGAAGGTGTGTGTGTGTGTGTGTGTGTGTGTGTGTGTGTGTGTTAAATCCAGCTCGGAGGCAGATTAGGACGATCAGAGAAGATCCTGCAGCTAAAATTAGAGAGAGCATCTTATCTAGGAACAGGAGGCAAGAATGACATCATGAATAAATCATCAATAAACTGAGGGAGATTTGAATTATGAGACAAAAAAAACTGAATGAGGTAAAAGGTCAAAGTGTCGGTGATGATTTCATTAATTATTGATGACCTACAGCACAGATCAATCATCAGTATCAGAAAGTAGAACATCATTCAGACACACAGGCTGCTGACGGTTCAGAAACAAGTGCTTTTATTTTGAAGGGCAGGTGGATGTGTTTTCCATTGAAAGGCTCTGAGTACTTCCTGCTGCAGCTCTGAGCTGTAATGCTGCTGTGTGACCAGCAGAGGTCAGAGGTCAGTGTGTGACCAGCTGAGACATCAGAGGTGTTGATCAAAATGATCATTGGTTATTGACTATATATGCAGGTCACCTGGTTTTACTGCAGCGGCGTGTCGTGTCTCTTCCTGTTCAGTCTACTCTGTTTATCAATAAAGTTTGATTGATTGACTTTAATTGATTTATCTGACCAATTAATAACTGTCCTTAAGGAAGCGCTGCACCCTCGAGGGGACGGAAGAGTCAGCTTCAGGGGGGAGATGCTGCTGTTCTCTGCTCCTCTCGAGGTTTATTCTGAAGGACCACCTCTACAGGAAGTGATGTCACAGTGAATCTGAACATCCGTGTTTCATTTGTGTCTGAGTGTACTGTTCCTTTAAGAACATGCAACCTCACGTGTTCTCATGTTCCGGCCTCCTTCCTCCTCCTCTTCCTCCTCCTCATCCACCTCCTTCCTCTTCTACTTCCTCCTCCTCCTCTTCTTCTCCTCCTTCCTTATCCTCCTCCTCCTCCACCTCCTCCTCTTCATCTTCTTCATCCTCCTCCTCCTCCTCCACCTCTTCCTCTTCCTTTTCTTCTTCCTCCTCCTCCTCCTCCTCTTTAACCCCCTCCATGAATGGACTTTGTGTTGGTTGCTAGGAGCGACTTCATCAGGCAGCAACATGGTGACAAGGCCCTCACTGTCTCAAAGACCCCCCCGCCCCCATCCCCTCCCCCACCCCCCCACTGGGGTGAGTGTGTGTGTGTGTGACATGAATGTTGTTTACAGGATGTTAACAGGCTTCCTGAAGGTTCTCTAGTTCTGGTCTGGTTCATCTGTCTCCACCTGTTTCCACCTGTCTCCACCTGTTTCCATCTGTCTCCACCTGTTTCCACCTGTCTCCACCTGTTTCCATCTGTCTCCACCTGTTTCCATCTGTCTCCACCTGTTTCCACCTGTTTCCATCTGTCTCCACCTGTTTCCATCTGTCTCCACCTGTTTCCATCTGTCTCCACCTGTTTCCATCTGTCTCCACCTGTTTCCACCTGTTTCCACCTGTCTCCACCTGTTTCCATCTGACTCCACCTGTTTCCACGTGTTTCCATCTGACTCCACCTGTTTCCACCTGTCTCCACCTGTTTCCATCTGACTCCACCTGTTTCCATCTGTCTCCACCTGTTTCCATCTGACTCCACCTGTTTCCACCTGTCTCCACCTGTTTCCACGTGTTTCCACCTGTCTCCACCTGTTTCCATCTGACTCCACCTGTTTCCACCTGTCTCCACCTGTTTCCATCTGACTCCACGTGTTTCCATCTGTCTCCACCTGTTTCCATCTGACTCCACCTGTTTCCATCTGACTCCACGTGTTTCCATCTGTCTCCACCTGTTTCCACCTGTCTCCACCTGTTTCCATCTGACTCCACGTGTTTCCATCTGTCTCCACCTGTTTCCATCTGACTCCACCTGTTTCCACCTGTCTCCACCTGTTTCCATCTGACTCCACGTGTTTCCATCTGTCTCCACCTGTTTCCATCTGACTCCACCTGTCTGAGATAGATTTCTGTTTCCTATCTCCTGAGCATGTCTCTTCTTCTGTGGTTTCAGAAGGGATACAACATCGACCACGAGCTTCCAGTGAAGCAGCAGTGTGTGAAGAACGGGAGGAACCCGACCATTCGAGGTCAGTTTGTTCCTCTCAGGCTCCCGTCTGTCATGGAGGGAATGTTCTGTGATGTTCTGTGATGTTCTATGTTCTGTGATGTTCTATGTTCTGTGATGTTCTGTGATGTTCTATGTTCTGTAATGTTCTGTGATGTTATTTGATGTTCTGTGATGTTCTATGTTCTGTTTTGTGATGTTCTGTTTTGTGATGTTTTGTGATTTTCTGTGATGTTCTACGTTCTGTGATTTTCTGTGATGTTCTATGGTTTGTGATGTACTATATTCTGTGATGTTCTATGGTTTGTGATGTACTATATTCTGTGATTTTCTATGTTTTGTGATTTTCTATGTTTTGTGATGTTCTATGTTTTGTGATGTTCTACGCCACCATCAGTTTGGAACTGGAAATACAAACACTTTTTATTTATGATAATCAGTTTTTATTTATAATCATACATTTCCTCTAGAAACAGAAGAAAAGCTGAGAGCAGCGTGGGAACAGGCTGAGGGCAGGCTGCTGTACAAAGAGGAGGGGGGGGGGGAGATGAGGAGGAGGAGAAGGAGGAGGAAAAGGAGTGACACACTGAGGATCATGTGACCGCTGTTTCACACTCAGCATGCTTCAGTTGCGTTGGAGGAGCAGAGAATGAAGGTTCTCTCAGAGTAACTCAGATCAGATCATCAGGACCTGATCAGCTGGACCGGATCAATCAGATCAATCAGATCAATAACATCAATCAGATCTATAATATGGATCAGATGGATCGGAGAGCGATCAGCAGCCTCAGACAGCCGGACTTAATCAGGGAGGGGATGGTAAAGTCTGGTAGGACTTTTACTCTTTATCATCACATCGAACTTCCACTCTGCAGTTTTTAGTTCAAATAAATTAGTTATAAATGTGAGTTTAAATATTATTATTCTGCAACAATATAACTTTATTCTAATAATAATAACTAAATGTATAATAAAGTTTAATTACGTATTATCAGTAAGAACAGAAGCTGTGTCATCGTTGACTGCATGTCGGCAGCATTTTAAAAATACTGCTTTTATATATTTTAAACTTTATATATAAATATAAAAAATATATTTCATAATGTTTTGTGTAAAATGTTTGTTTGTACAGCTGTAAAAAAATAATTCAATATGAAATCGTGAAATAAAGAGCAGGACTTGGTAGACCTGGTGTTTCCGTTTATTATTCCCTGTATTTCATCCGTCACCTCCAGTTTGGTGGTTTAGTTCAGGTTTGGTGGTTTAGTTCCGGTTTGGTGGTTTAGTTCCGGTTTGGTGGTGTAGTTCAGGTTTGGTGGTTTAGTTCAGGTTTGGTGGTTTAGTTCCAGTTTAGTAGTTTAGTTCAGGTTTGGTGGTTTAGTTCCAGTTTGGTGGTTTAGTTCAGGTTTGGTGGTTTAGTTCCGGTTTGGTGGTGTAGTTCAGGTTTGGTGGTTTAGTTCCGGTTTGGTGGTGTAGTTCAGGTTTGGTGGTTTAGTTCAGGTTTGGTGGTTTAGTTCCAGTTTGGTAGTTTAGTTCAGATTTGGTGGTTTACTTCCGGTTTGGTGGTTTAGTTCCGGTTTGGTGGTTTAGTTCCGGTTTGGTGGTTTAGTTCCGGTTTGGTAGTTTAGTTCAGGTTTGGTGGTTTAGTTCCGGTTTGGTGGTTTAGTTCCGGTTTGGTGGTTTAGTTCCAGTTTGGTGGTTTAGTTCCGGTTTGGTGGTTTAGTCCTGGTTTGGTGGTTTAGTTCCAGTTTGGTGGTTTAGTCCTGGTTTAGTAGTTTAGTTCCGATTTGGTGTTTTAAACCCGTTGCGTTGTTCTCTGATTGCTGATGTTGGTTATTGATTGATGGCAGTAGGTGGAGCGATCAATAACTGGACCGTTGCCATGGTTATGTCCTGTTTGTCTGTTGCATCATGTGTTTGGTGACCAGCAGTGTTTATGTAAGAGTGTTTGAACAGTGTTAATGGACCGAACCTTCGACCTGTTCTCAGTTCAACGTGGTTCTTAAAAGTTTTTCTCATCCTGAAATCCGAAGACCAAAAACCCTGAGAGGATGTATTTTATTTTGTAGGTTTTGATTTAGTTTTGGTTTGATGCTTTTAGCAGCAGATCTGATTGAAAGACTTTTATTTCTAGAGGATGAACGAGTGACTGAATGAATGAATAAATGAATGAATGAACGGATGAATGGATGAACGGATGAAAGACATTATCGTCTGATGTTGTGGTGAAACATGATCCTGTTTCCTGGTTCAGTCCGAGCGTCTTCTCTGAGGTTGTAACCGGATAAAGTTCCTCAGAGACGTTCAGTCGGTCGATATGAAACCTCAGAACGTCTTGATGTCGCCCTGCGGGACATCCAACGCTCAAACACCTCCATGTTCAGGAGACTCTGATGGACCTGCAGCTGCTATTGTTGTTGTTGTTATGGTTGCTGTTGTTGTTGTTGTTGTTGTTGTTATTGTTATTGTTATTGTTATTGTTATTGTTATTGTTATTGTTATTGTTATTGTTATTGTACGTCCCTAATATTCTGGTGTCTGGAGGCAGTAAATCCCTGCAGCAGGTCCAACATCGGTCTGAGCGTCTGTCCTCATCCTGGAACCGACGACATGATGTGATGTCCGAGCCTCATTTCATTTTTGTGAAATATGACGCAGCGCCGGACGAGTTCTCCGGTTCAGAACAAGCTCTTTGTTGACGACATGTGATCTCCGTCTCCCAGAATATCTGAGGACTCGGATCAGATGCCCGTTAATCTGCCCCGAGCTGCAGAGACCCAACTGTCTCAGAGACCTGAAACCAATGTCTGTCCAACAACAGGACACCAGAACCAGAACCAGTACCAGAACCGCAACCAGAACCGCAACTGCAACCAGAACCAGAACCAGAACCACAACCAGAACCAGAACCGCAACCATTTTGGACACATTGGACATTCTCATGTCTGACGTCCTGCCAGCGTCCTCGGAGGACACCGAGTCTAATAACAGCCAAACATCTGGAAGGTTTAGTTCTTCTTAAAGCAGCTCCTTTTCTGGTCTGATGGTGGCGCTACAACTGAAACTTCATATCTAACAGTAAAGTTCTATCAAAGACATCCAATTTTGAGTCCCAATGTTTTCATGTTCTGTCTCTGTCCTCGTGTCTTCAGCATCAGCGTATGCAGACCTGCAGCGGCCTGAGGGCGTCCACAGGAAGCCGTCTCCAGTGTCAATCCACGTCCCGCAGCCGGATTACCTGGACGGAGACGAGGATGAGGACCTCATCAAACCCAAGAAGCTGCTGAACCCCGTTAAAGCTTCGAAAAGTCACCAGGAGCTCCACCGAGAACTGCTGAGCAGCTGCAAACGGTAAGAGGACAGGGACACTGACCATGACCAGGATAGGGACGCTGACCAGGATGGGGACACTGACCGGGATGGGGACACTAACCATGACCAGGAAGGGGACACTGACCAGGACGCAGACACTGACCATGACGGGGACACTGACCAGGACGGGGACACTGACCATGACCAGGACGAGGACACTGACCGGGATGGGGACACTGACCAGGATGCAGACACTGACCATGACGGGGACACTGACCATGACCAGGACGGGGGCACTGACCAGGATGGGGACACTGATCGGGATGGGGACAGTGACCAGGATGGGGACACTGACCGGGACGGGGACACTGACCAGGACGGGGAGACTGACCATGACCAGGACGGGGGCACTGACCGGGATGGGGACACTGATTGGGATGGGGACAGTGACCAGGATGCAGACACTGACCATGACGGGGACACTGACCAGGACGGGGACGGAGACCATGACCAGGATGGGGAAACTGACCAGGACGGGGACACTGACCAGAATGGGGACATTGACCAGGGCGGGGACGGGGACACTGACCAGGATGGAGACGGGGACGGGGACACTGACCAAGACAGGGACGGGGACACTAACCAGGACGGGGATACCGACCAGGAAGGAGACACTGACCAGGACGGGGACACTGACCAGCACGGGGACGCTGACCAGGATGGAGACACTCACCAGGACAGAGACACTGACCAGGATGGGGACACTGACCAGGACGGTGACATTGACCAGGTCGGGGACACTGCTCAGGACGGGGACCGAGACACTGACCAGAACGGGGACGGGGACATTGACCAGGACGGGGACACCGACCAGGACAGAGACACTGACCAGGACGGGGACACTGGCCAGGACGGGGACGGAGACACTGACCAGGACGGAATCCAGTCTGAGACACCGACCAATCAGAGAGCAACATTTTCTGGTTTGATGTGTTCATGAATCAGTCTATTGGCGTCTTCATTGTTGAGTTCACACTCTTTGAGGACGTTGCTAGGCAACAGCCTCCAGCTTCACAGGCCTCCGCCACCGAGGACACTGGGAAAGTTTTCACCTCCACACAGTCACAGAGCGTTGATGCTGCTCGGTGATGTCAGCACTTCAAACAGAACTTCATTTAAAACTTCTTGCAGTGTGATCCAGATGTAAACAAACACCTAATCATATAAATGTTTTAATTATTAATAATTTCAATAAAATTTATAAACGTCTCCGTGTCAGTTTTAAACTTCAGTTTGAATTTTTTTTATTCACTTTTATCACAGCAGCTTTAAAACCACCTCATGTTTATCTGCTGTGACGTCACAGCGCCCCCTGCTGGAGCAAACTCTCATTACATCATGTGTGTGAACACGGGTGTTGTGTGTTGCAGGGGGGGGGTGAGTGTGGAGATGAAGCCGGAGCTGCAGAGAGTTCTGGAGACCAGGAAGAGAGATCAGCTGATCCGGCAGAAGAAACAGGAAGAGGAAGCTCACAGGAAGATCTCTCCTCTGGAGGCGGAGCTAATGAAGAGGCACCGCAAGCTGGAGGAGGTAACACACACATACACACACTGATACACACACTGATACACACACTGATACACACACATACACACACACATACACACATTGATACACACACTGATACACACACACATACACACACTGACACACACACTGATACACACACTGATACACACACACATACACACACACATACACACATTGATACACACACTGATACACACACTGATACACACACACATACACACACACACATACACACATTGATACACACACTGATACACACACACATACACACATTGATACACACACTGATACACACACACATACACACATTGATACACACACTGATACACACACACATACACACATTGATACACACACATACACACACACACACATACACACATTGATACACACACACATACACACACACATACACACACTGATACACACACTGATACACACACACATACACACACACATACAGACACTGATACACACACTGATACACACACACACACACACACACACACACATGCACACACTGATACACACACACACACACACACACACACACACACACACACACACACATACACACACACATACACACATTGATACACACACTGATACACACACTGATACACACACACATACAGACACTGATACACACACTGATACACACACACATGCACACACTGATACACACATACACACACACACACACACACATACACACACTGATACACACACACACACTGATACACACACTGATACACACACTGATACACACACACATACACACACTGATACACACACTGATACACACACATACACACACACATACACACATTGATACACACACTGATACACACACACATACACACATTGATACACACACTGATACACACACACATGCACACATTGATACACACACTGATACACACACACATACACACATTGATACACACACTGATACACACACACATGCACACATTGATACACACATTGATACACACACTGATACACACACACATACACACACACACATACACACACTGATACACACACACATACACACACTGATACACACACACATACACACACACATGCACACACTGATACACACACACACACACATACACACACTGATACACACATACACACACTGATACACACACACATGCACACACTGATACACACACACATATACACACTGATACACACACATACACACACTGATACACACACACATACACACATTGATACACATTAACATACACTAACACACACAAATACACAAACATTAATTTACACAGTATGTCTTTAGTCCCCCGAAATGTCTCTCTGTCTGTCTGTCTCTGTCTCAGCTGGACAGACAGCAGCAGGAGGACCTGAAAGCTCCAGAGTTTGTGAAAGTGAAGGAGAATCTGAGACGGACGTCCATTCACAGTAAAGAGGAGAAGGAGGTGTAGAGACAGACGTGATGACAGAGACCCACAGTGTCCACAGGTCTCCTGGACTCAGACGCTCTGAGGACACTCTGAGGACACTGAGGACACTATGAGGTCACTCTGAGGTCACTCTGAGGACACTCTGAGGTCACTGAGGACACTCTGAGGACACTGAGTTCACTCTGAGGACACTGAGGTCAATCTGAGGACACTCTGAGGACACTGAGTTCACTGAGGATACTCTGAGAACACTGAGGTCACTCTGAGGTCACTCTGAGGACACTCTGAGGATACTCTGAGAACACTGAGGTCACTCTGAGGACACTCTGAGGATACTCTGAGAACACTGAGGTCACTCTGAGGTCACTCTGAGGACACTCTGAGAACACTGAGGTCACTCTGAGGTCACTCTGAGGACACTCTGAGGACACTCTGAGGATACTCTGAGAACACTGAGGTCACTCTGAGGTCACTCTGAGGACACTCTGAGAACACTGAGGTCACTCTGAGGTCACTCTGAGGACACTCTGAGAACACTGAGGTCACTCTGAGGTCACTCTGAGGACACTCTGAGGTCACTGAGAACACTGAGGTCACTCTGAGGTCACTCTGAGGACACTGAGGTCAATCTGAGGACACTCTGAGGTCACTGAGAACACTGAGGTCACTCTGAGGTCACTCTGAGGACACTCTGAGAACACTGAGGTCACTCTGAGGTCACTCTAAAGACACTCTGAAGACACTCTGAGGAGGACCAGGTGCAGAGACACAGACGATGTCCTGTGGGGACAGACAGTTGTCTGAGGACAGAAGGACAGCTGTGACGTAGAGGTTGATCAGCTCTGATTGGCTGACTGTAAAGTAAACATGAAGTTGGAGCAGCGAACAAAAACAAACGAGATGTTTCTGAAAGACAAGAGAAAAACAAGCAAATGTTAAGTTTCAGATGAAAAACAAACGATAACGATTTAACGAGTTTTAATCACGACAAACAGAAACAATATCAATGAAAACATTTTATTGAAATTAGATGTTACATCAGAATTATGATTTATGGTTTCTGGTGTCGTGTTTCCTGCTGGAGATCGACAATTAATAACTCGATTATTTCCTGTTTCGGTTCTCGTTAAAGATGAAGAAATCTTTGTTTTTATTAACATCAGAAGTCGTGAAAGCTTCTTCTTCTTCTAGTTGTTTTTTTTGACCAATTTAAAGGTGCGTCACCGCCACCTACTGGAGCAAAAGATTAGTTGTGAAATCAAAGCTGCTTGCTCTCCAAAACCTCCGGGAAGGTTCACTCGGTTCTATCTGCTGCTTTCAAAATAAAAGCTAAGAAAAGAATTTGATGTAAATGAAAGTGATTAAAATCACATCCAGTTTGTTTGAGAGACGGTGAGGACGTTTCCACGGTGATGAAGGCTGAACTGAACGACCAGGAGTCAAAAAACCTCTTCAGGAAATGATTTATGAATGAAAGTCATCGTCACTTCGACTCTGAGACGTCAGACAGCCCGAAAGGAGCCGCACAGTACAAACAACAGCAATAACAACAACAACAACAACAATGATAATAAAGTTCTTGTGTTCTGTGGTCCCTTTCAGACAGTACTTTCAGAATAAGAGCATCACACATGAAGACCCTCTGCAGCAGTGAGATCAGCTGACTGAACGTCTGAATCTGTTTAACAGACGTGTTGATGACGTGTCGTCCGAACAGCAACACGGAAGCACATGTTTGACTTCTTCCTGTTTCTGTTTAAAGAACTTCTGTAAACACCTGCAGCATGAAACACAGACTTTATTTAGAAAGGTTTGTTTACTGTAAACTTCCTGTTTTCAGATTTCAGGCTGATGTTTTTAATTCTGTCAGCTGGAAGGAAATCAGAAGATAATTTATTAACGACAAACAGCAGCTCTAATAAACTTCTAACGTCATGTGTCTGGAACAGCTGATAAAAAGCTTTTAGTTTTCTTCATTAAATATAAATACATATCATGTGTGTATCCAGACAACCCAGTGTTACCACATACATGACAGACACGCCGGTCCACCACAGCAAAATATTGAGATAGTCCCGCTTTGGGTTGTCGAGGCGTGAAAGTTACATGTTTTGAAAGCTTTTCCCAACCATGTTTTATTTTTCATGAATCCAACCACGTGTTTTACCTAAAGTTTAATTTTCCTGTAAGTCACATGGATGTAATCATGCAGTAGGTTCATTTTGGTCCTCTACAGGAAAACGTGTAACTTCCATGCCCAGACAGCGTAAAGCGTGTCTATTTCACATTTAGCTGTGATAGCAGATGGATCCAGGATGTGTGTTACCAGTCCGCTGTAATCTCAGGCTGCTGATGACACACTCTGGATGTATGAATATATATTTATATGATATTTGAACATAAACTGTGAAATGAGGCTAAAGTGAGACTTCACTAATTCTGAGAGCTGCCTTTTTATGATTGAGATTGTCGTTTATTGAGCCACTTGTTTCCATGGAAACAGACTGCAGACTCCGGTGTCCTCACAGCAGGGGGCACTGCAGCACAGAGAGGTTAAAGGTTGAAAGAGCAGGTTGAGAAACGGGATCCGGACCGAGAGAAGCAACCAGGTTCTGCTGCTGAACCCAGAACGCTTCGTGAAGCGGTTCACTGTGAGGATCAATAACAGGTCGAAGGGATGTTTCAGGGTCCAGAAGCTCATCACACATGAAAAAGAACCATTACAGTTAAAATGAAGAAATTTATTTTTATTTTCTGTCAGTTTGTTGACATGAAGATATTAAAGGACTAACCCTGCTGTTTGATTCTTTATTGTCACCTCACATCTGATTTCAGGACAGAAACCGTCCTGAACGCAGCTCACAGGTTTTTATTCTATTATTATTATTATTATTATTATTATTATTATTATTATTATTATTATTACGTGTGTAACAGGAAACCATCCCAGCAGCAATAACCTATAAAATCTATACAAGAAATATATTCAATAACGCTGAAAAGAAAATATATATTTATAGAAAGATGTGTAGACGTCACCTTAGACTGGAATAAACCCGCTGGAATAAATCCATTCACGGCTGCTCTGAGGAAAGGAAAGGAAAGGAAAGTATTTTCAAAGTAAAGTACTTCGTAGTTTATGGGCATGTAAGACATTTTGTTATATTTGGTGTATTAATATGAATACAGTTCATTTTAGTATATATGTATATATATATATATGTATATATATATATATATAAGTATAAAGAGTATATATATAAGGGGTGAAGAAGACGAAAGAAAGATCATGACGTCATTGCCTGTCACCGTGATGACGTGTTTTATTGACTTGCCTCACCTGCAGCGTCCAGCTGCTCTCTGTGATGCAGTCTATGTCCACCAGATGTCGCTGCTTCACTTCTGTCCTCTGTACACTGAACTTTCCGTCAAATCCGATCCACCCAGGTACAGGAAGTACCTTCACCTGGCCTGCTACATGTTTCAAAATAAAGTTAATCTAATCCAGCAGAAGAACCTCAACAACACAAACCTGACCTGTCTTCCAGTTTCTGCTGTCTGGGACAAGAAGAGTCTGATTTTAGGATCCAATGATAAAATGTTTTAATAGAATTTAGATAACGTGACTGAGGCTTTGTTTTCTTTTAATATTTTGTATTATTCACACTTAAATTGAAATGTCTTTAGATTCAACTTTTCAAGTGACTGTGACTGATGCTGAGTGAATATTTATCTTATTATTAACTTTTTGAATATAATTTACATTTTAAGTTTCTTTGTGTGTGTGTGTGTGTGTGTGTGTGTGTGTGTGTGGTGTGTGTATTAGTCTTTATACATTCTTTAAATTGCCTTTGTGCATAAAAAAAACGGTTAAATTAAACTGGTTCTGTCCAATATATTTTCATTTGCTGATTTATTAATAAAACTTGATTTATATGTAATGTGGGCCAATTAAACTTGTATTATTTCATTTTGTTTCAGTGAGTCAGTTCACTTTGGAAAACAGCTTAATTAAATTAAATTTAATTTAATCAGACGATGACGACGGGATGCAGTTGAAAACCTTTTTTTTCTTTAGTTCAACTGTGCTTTATTTTGGAGGTTTAACCGGAAGCTCTGCGTGTTTTTACCATACATTGACAGCGCAGGTCCGCAGCTGCAGAGCAGCGGCTGACGCAGAGCCGGAGCCGTCGCCACAGACCGGGCTGCAGGAGCGGGAGCCGGAGCCGCCTCGCCTCGCACCGCGGGCTGAATTGTTCCGAGCCGAACCTCCGGTCCGCTTCTGCTGCATGAATGTGAGGAGCACCGTCTGCAGCGGCGACTGGAGACCGTTAATCTGCTGGATTTATCCACCGGGACGGAAGAGACAGCTGGGCGGGGGGTGGGGGGTGTCGATGAGGTTTTTAGGAGGAAAGTAAACCGCTTTAAAATGGACCCCGCCGCCCGCAGCCGGCGGCCATAGACGGACAGTCGGTCAGGTAAGAGCTCCACACCTGCGGCGGAGCGGCGGCGAGCTGACGGAACCGCCGTCTTCTGACGCATTTGAGTCCGCGGCGGGTGAAGCTGCGGTCGGTTCACTTGCTCCAGGACTGCGCTGCTTCATCAGACGTGCCTTTCTTTGGCGAGGAGGTCCAACCAAATTCTATTCACACATCTGATAATTAAAAGAGTTCTGCTGCTGGCTGAGCTCGGGCTCCTGTTCCGCCCCGCAGGGAGATTTTTCCGGATATTTCCGGTATTCAGGTGAATTCGGCTCCGATTTGATCCACATTAAAGCTCGTTATTGCCATAGATCAGAGTTAACCTTTCAGAACCACTTCTGCTCGCCACCGCCCTCCATAGCAGAAAGCGGGTGGAAAAACCCCGGAGCACCGGCAGCTGAGCCACATCCAACAGGACCCCCGGGTCGATGTGATGGAGGTGCCCCGATGGAAAACCCGGGAACAGCCCTTTAATGATGGCTCTGTCCGGGCGGATGTTGAGTGGTAAATACGGCCACGGTAAAGTGTCGGATTTCTGAATGGACTTTGGTTGGGCAGTGTGGTTTTGGGACTGGGCACAGTGCAGCTGCTGCAGCTGCTGTTTCTCCTTCCGCTAAACGGCCACTGACACCTGTCACCTGTTTCTGTCTGCGCATGTGCACTCTGTCTCCCGTTCAAACCTTCACAAATATTCAACTTACATCAGAGCGACATAAACAACAAACAAGCTGGCAGCTTGAATAACAAATAGACACACTCATCCCCCCCCCCCCCCCCCCATCATCCAGCGGCCCCCCCCCCCCCCCCCCACACACACACACACACACACACCTTGGGGTTTGGATGTTCCCGCCTCTGGTTCTGGTTCCATGGTTCTGTTGGACCTGCAGACAGACTCAAGGTCCAGATCAGAGTTCTGAATGAAGAGAGGAAGACGCCTCTTCTTCATCTTCATCATTAGAGTAATCATAGAGCTGTACCCATGACTAACCTCCTCTGTCCTCTGTCTCCTCAGCCTCCCTCCTCCTCCTCCTCCTCTTCCTTCTCCTCCTCCTCCTCCTCCCTCCTCCTCCTCCTCAGTATGTCGGCGGCGCAGACCCAGAAGGAGGGAGGTGAGGGGGGTTGGGGGTGTCTGGAGTCTCTGGGTCTGACCCAGAAGGAGCTGGTTCTGGCCGAGGCGCTCCAGATGGAGTACGACGCCCTCTCCAGACTGAGACAGGACAAGAGTGGACCGGGTCCCAGCCATACCGGGTCCAGAACTCTGGGTCAGACCCGCTCCAAGAGCCCCAACCCCTCCATGGAGAGGCCCCGCCCCACACCCAGCCAGCCAGCCCCCCCAGGAGGAGGCCTGCTGAGGGGTCTCTCTGGTTCAGACTCGTCCCTGAACCAGCCCGGAGGGTCCCGGTCCCCCCAGTCTGGCCCGGCCCGGCCGCTGCCCCCCCCCGGGATGCTACGTCAAGGAGTCCCTGTACATCCTGGACGGTCCGGAGGTCAGCAAGGCCCGAGACCTCCCGGGGTCCGGCCACGGGGAGTCTCTGGGATCCGGGTCAGGGTTTTCTCCTAAAGGCTTCCCGACTCTTTCAGACGATGTTCCCCCCGCCATCCCCCCAAGGAACCCCCTCCCATCAGGGTCAGAGAACCCCTTCCTGCCCCCCCGAGGGTCAAGCGTGCCCCGGGACGTCAACCTGTTCACCCCCGACGTGGACCCGCCCAAACTGTCCGGAGAGCTGAACTACGACAACATCAACGACTCGCTGGCCAGACTGAATGAGGGCCGGCCGCGAGGCCGCCGGGCCAACGCAGACCAATCAGGGAAGCCCGTGGCTCGCAGTAAGACCCTCCCCCCTCAGGTGCCCCCCAGGACGTACGCACCGGTCCCCAAGAACAACAAGAACCAGCGGAGGGTGTCTGCAGACCCGGTAAGACTCGTGAGGTATTATGGTCTGTATTTTGATTGGCTGGAGGTGTGGCCTGAGGTTCATTTTCACCCAATCAGAGCAGAGCCTCATGAATAATGTAAAGTTTATGTAAACGGCTTCAGAAGCAGGAGAGAGGAGACCAGGATTGCCTGCCCTCTGATTGGCCAGCTGTAGTTACCTGCCCTCTGATTGGCCAGCTGTAGTTACCTGCCCTCTGATTGGCCGGCTGTAGTTACCTGCCCTCTGATTGGCCCGATGTGTGATTGACAGGTGTCGCTGGGCTCCAGGATGAACGGCTTTGGGTACGAGCTGTTCCAGGTGTCGGAGGAGAGGGACGAGGAGGTGGCGGCGTTCTGTCACATGCTGGACGTGTGAGTAGCTCGGTGACTTCCTGTGTTTGTGATGACGTCTCTGTCTCTGAGACACAGTGTGTTACTGTGACAACAGCAGATCAAGCTTTATGATTGATCAGTGACTGTCCATCACTCTTCATCATTTGATTGATCCAGCTTCCTGTTGGAGGAGGAGTCTTCCTCTTTAAGCTCCTCCTTCTCAGGGTGTGACTCCATCATGTTTAGAACATACGTGGCGTGTCTCCGTGTCTCCGTGTCCTCAGGCTGCGCTCGGCGTATCCGCATGCCGACTGCTCCAAGAACGCCGGCTTCGTGTGGTCGCCGTCGGTCGGCCACGAGGAGCTGCACCAGGCGCTGGGGGTCAGCGTGAAGGTCACGGTGGTCAGCGAGCACTTCAGGGAGCCGCTCACCTTCACCTGCGATGGTGAGGCGCAGGACGTCTTGCTGGCCCTTCAAAATAAAAGCTTGATAGAGAGAACGGATCGTAACGATGTCGTTTGACTGTTTAATGCTTTTTAATTTGAGAATTTATTTTAGGAGGACGTCTCTCTGTGAAGTCAGAACAATAAGTCTCTGCTGTCTCTTGAGGTTCGTCCACCGTGGACCTGCTCATCTACCAGACTCTGTGCTACGCTCAGGACGACCTAGACCACCTGGACGTGGACCAGTACCTGCTGAAGGTCTGTGGACACGACGAGTTCCTCAACAAGTAAGAACCTGGAACTTCCTG